>NC_073693.1:125125697-125328197 GCF_029784155.1 Uranotaenia lowii | reverse complement strand
TTAAATGGTTCATTTCAAACTCTGTTCTCGTTTAGTTACAATTCTTAATAAAAACCCATTCTAAAGAAGTTTTTGTATGTCAAGTTAAGAGTTTCAATACCAAAGGTTAATTGAATAGCAAATCAAAATTTACAATGAAAAATTAGTTTCAAATCGTGAACGTCATGAAATGTCGTAGAATGAAATGTCAAGGGTGTTTTAAGCCTAAATTCCGCCGGAGGCGAGAAAATTTTTTGACTTGCTTATTAACACTTATTTAAGATCAAGTTATTTTCCGATACTACGATGAAAATTTTACTTGGAAAAAATCTTCATGGGGGGGGGGGGGGGTTTCACCCCTAACCCCCTCCCCCCCCGTGCGCACGGCCTTGGTTTGGGTCATATAGACCCCAACCGCAAAGGAAGATTAAAATGAATTTCCTGTTGTATATTAATTTTTATTTTACAAAAAGAAAAACTTTCCTCAATTGAGGAATCAAAAATCATACATCTCTATATGATTACCATTGAACAAAATATAGCATAGAAAACGAATTTGTAAACAGGGTTCAGTGCAAAGATTTCGCTGAGAGCAAAAGTTGAATTCAAAAAATATATTTATAAATTAGTACCTAGTTGTTTCCCGGCAAGCTCAAAAATTCCGAAACAGAATTAGTGCCATAGGTTTTGATTCAAGGTTGTGATTGCGAGTTCAGATATTCAAAGTTTGGTCTGTATGTATTTTTTTAATCACATTCGAAAGTGGTAGTTTTTTATGTCAATTTCAAGTCGGGTACTGCACGTTTTCTGAAACTCATAAAAAATAATTGATTTCTACAAATTTTCTAACGCGATTCCTCATACAATATTTCATTGAATTTTAGTGATAGTTATTTTTTCGTTATCGGTTTGGAAATCGCTAAATGGTGTCTGTCAATTGATTTTCAAACGAATGATGAAAAAAACATTTCATCCTTACTTACCACGAAGCTAAAGAATTGCGAAAAAAAATCCAGATTCAAAATGTTGATTTTTGGTCTAGGCATTTTAAATTAATGATTTTTTAATGAATTTAAAGCAAAACTGATGTACTTACAAGTTATTCGTGGAAATTACAATTGTCCGTCATCAGTTAATAAGTTTCGACGAGAATGTGTCTTAAAATATGGTAGCTAACCATAAAACTTCACGTACATCTGAGTCCATGGTGGATTGCTGAAAAATAAAAGAGTTCTCAATCAAAATCCACACAGAAGAAATACATATGTTTCCCCCACAATTACCTCATCTTGAATGTCAAAACAGATACGATCCACAGTCACACTTCGTTTCGCCACCAACGGTAATTTCAAGTTTAACGATCCCAGCAGTGAGTGCAGTGAACCCTGCGATAAACGAATCAACACTAGAACTGTTGTCCTGAACGGCCGAATGGACGATCACTCGCTGCGGATTCAACCGGGGCACCATATGCAGCACAAATCGGCCCACCCATTGGTCCACTCGCACGCATTTGATAATCAGTGTATCCAGTCGGAACTCTTTGATGGCCATCGTCTCCCGGATCATATGGTTCCGATTGGCGTGTATCGAGATGCACAGTTCCTTGAGCCTAGCTCGAGGATTGTTAAAAATCACTCCCAGCGTTGAGTTGCTACAGATTGTAATGTACTGTAGATATTGGGAGTCGATCTGAAGCGTTTGGTAGCCCATGTCCATGGCCGGGGATTGTAGAATGCGAATCCGTCTCAGCTCCGGCAATTTTAGTTCGAAGTTGTACGAGTGTGTCTCGTAAAAAATTCCGACCATGCGAAGATTGAATTCTTCCACTTCGCTCAGTGATCCCTCGATGGAGAGCAAATATTCTCGCAAGAACCACGAACCGATCGGAGTTTCGAGTGTGAAAGTTTTGATCGGATTTCGATCGTTCAGTACCGAGAGCTGTCGACACATCTTGTAGAACTTTACCTGGGACCACTGGATCGAGTTGAATCCTCGAGCTACGACATTGCTGTAATGACGTTGCGATTTATCTATCACACTGGATCTGATGACGACCGCCGATTCCCTGATGCTGTACTTGGAAATTGCAAATTTGGCTTTCCGTTGAAAAACGGCACTCCGGTTGATTGCCACGTTCCACTCCTGGCAGACCTCCGAAGCGCTCAGGCTGTCCTCTAGGTTCAAGTGTTGGAATATCAGGTCGTACACATGTGGCGGGGCACTTTGCCAATTCATTTTGCTAAGTTATAGGGACTAAATTTTATAAAATTCAAACTGGTTGTGCTATTTATACAGCAATTTAGACTGTAATTCAGGTACAATAATCGGAACTCAAGCTACCCCGTGTAGGTAAACTCGAATAGGTGGAAAACCGACGAGGACTGAAAAGTCCGTTGGTATAATTTTGATCAATAGAAGACTGCTCTAGGGCAGGGTAAATGGGTCGATAGTTGCCGGGATCATCACCATTTTATAACCTTGTTTATTTATTAAGGCAAACTATTTGTAAACTTGAACTTCTACCACATTTATATAACGGAACATTCGAAACTGTTTACTCATATGTAAGATCTGTCACCCTAAATTGTTGTTTGGAAACAGTCAAGCCATTCGATATAGTATTATAGAACGGTTACAGTTCATAGCGAAAACTTTGCACATTAGATTTTTTTATTTTAATCTGAAGGTACAGACACTTCCACTGACTCAATAACTTAACGCAAGTCAATCGAAGACTGATTGAAGCATTTTGGATATTTTATATAGTTGATTTCTAAATCATTTTCTAGTTGTACCTGGTGAACAATATTTGAATGTATTGGTATTTTTGTAAGAGTTCAGAATAAACAAGGATTTTTCTACCATTCGCCATTACCATTACCAAGTAACAATTTAGGTTTTTTAATGTAGGTACCCTAATCCAACTATGAATTCAAGTTAAAAACCACACTCGGTAATGTAAGAATCTATAAAACTACAGCGCTTAGCAGCACAAAAAAGGGTTTTCGGCGGTAGCTTTTGTAGAGCAAATTATAAATTCTTGGCTAGCCAACTCAACTTCTTAAGTATTGTATGAATTTCGCATATAAAACCTATTTATCAAATTATTTTTATCAACAAATAATTTTGCTCCAGAATTCTCATTAATAATTTTGAAAACAGACGAATCTCATTCAAATCTAATATAAAAAAAAACAAATATGAAAGCTAAAATTTGTTGGTTATGAATCTGTAAATTATTATTTATTCTAAATTTCATTAACCTGCTTTTAATTAACCTGTGCTTTTAAGTGTAACGCCATTATGTATTAGAAAAATTTCAAAAAACGGGCCAACTATTAACTGTTCTATTAAGCATTAATACCTCGATTAAATATGAAAAAAAAACTTTTTTTTTTAATTTTTCTTTGTAGTTGCTTTAGAAGTTTTTTTTAAAATTATTTCAGCCAAAAGTGGGTGGACCAAATTTCGATGTTATAGTTGTACTCGAATCCTTTTTTCATACTTATTAGAATACATTTGTTTAGTTTTGTGCGAAAAATTTCGAATGTACATAAAATATATACTTACGTCATCGTTCAAAAGTTTGGGATCACCCCGTAGTATGGTGTAACGGCCAAATGTTTGGGATCAGTCTTCTAAAACATTTCACGCGTATCTCTGTTATCAAACAACGTATCGTTTATCCGGTAAGCTCATTTGGAAGCAAATGAGCTAAGACAACTAAGTTATGGTCGAAACAAATTTGCATTTTTTTTTTAACGGTATGACTATTTGATGAAAATCATCAGAAAATGATGGAACTCTAGCTAAAGTTCTAGAAGTTAGTCTTCAAAAATATTGCAACTAAATATCCATAAAGCAAGTTCAACTCATTAGCTAACAGAGATACACGTGAAATAAAAATGCATGTTTAAGAATAGGGATGAGCAACTGCGGCCCGCGAGACCCTTTTGTGCGGCCCGCGAAGTTTTTTTTTTTAAATTTTTATACCTTTACTTTTTTCTACAATAGACTTTTAGGAAAATTTATATGAATTGATCAAAATGCATTTATCTGCCAGTTGCCCCACAATCATTCAGATTGTATATCTTTTACTGGCATTTTAAGCATTTATTAAATTCTGTTTAAGGCATAAATGCAATATTGTTTATTGGCATAGCGTATGGAGGCGAAAAACTCGCAAGAAGGACCGCTTTGCGTAAGTAAGCGGGAAGCATAGAGTTGGGATTGAGGACTGATTGCATTTTACCCTCAGGGCCCTCTTCGCACACCGTGCGTTCGCCAGAACAGGCCTCAGGGCTACGCTTCTTCTTCTTCACCCTTGTAGTTACTTTGCCGGAGCGACACCAAGCCGGTGTGAAGCAGCCACCTGTGCACGTGGGCTACACAGCAAATAATTGACTATTACGTGTCACTGAAGCTGCAATCTTTAAAATAAATCAACCTGTAATTAACAAAACCTGTAATTTTAAATTGTTTTCCTTAAAAGTTAACGAAGATTCATTGATTATTACAGCAAATGTCCTTTAAAAATGTTGTGCACTAAAAATTAAGTGTCACGTAATTTGTTTTTCGACCTTTAAAATTAAGGTAAATGTTCTAGATTTATTTATTAAGTCAAACTATGTAGACTACAATACTTAAAACTACTTAAAACTAATGTAAGCTATTGTTTTGTTGTTCTATGAAGTTGTTCTTGAATGCCTTTTTTAATTGTGTTTTGTTCATCGCTACGTCTATAATTTCACTTTGTAAATTGTATTTGTACATCATTTGATTAAAAGGTTGATGTTTTGCATAGTCTTTTTCGTAAAGTTTGATGTAGAACAAATGTTTATTTCTTAATGGACGAGAGGGTGCGTAAAAATTTAGTTTTGAAAGTAATTAAGGACTGTCTATTCTTTGTGTAACAACATCAATTACAAATGCAATTTGGGAAAATTCTCCGCGTTTACTGAGAGGTTCTATATCAATAAGCTTACAACGAGATTCATACGATGGCAGAGGAAAAGTGGTCCAATTGATTTTACGTAGCGCATATAACAAAAATTGTTTTTGAACTGATTCGAGACGTTGCTCGTGAATATTTGAATAAGGATTCCATATGATGCTGCAATACTCCAATATCGAACGAACATAGGATATATAAAGTGATTTTATGGTGTATGGGTCTTGAAAGTGTTTGCTGAAACGTTTTACAAATCCTAGCATGCAATTTGCTTTATTGATGATATTGTTCTGATGTTCTATAAACGTGAGTTTTGAATCCAGTATGACGCCGAGATCCCTTACAATTTTGCATTTTTGTACTGGTTGATTGGCTAATTTTGTTTCAATGATAGGGTAACTTTGCTTTCTGCTAAATGATATAGAGTTGCATTTTTTAACATTCAATTGAAGTAAACTTTTGTTGCACCATTCAAAGAAAACATTGATTTCGTTTTGAAATGTTTCAGCATCTTCGGTTGTTTTAATTTTCAGAAATAGTTTAATATCGTCGGCGTATATTAGGTATTCAATCCGTTTTACAATAAAGGAAATGTCGTTAACGAACAGTATAAAAAGGAGAGGTCCTAAATGAGACCCCTGAGGCACACCAGAGGTCACAGCTACAGATTTGGATAATTCGTTTTGGAAACGAACGATTTGTGTTCGATCAGTTAAGTATGATTGTAACCAGGAGAGAAGATTTGGATGAAAGCCAATTTTTTTTTAATTTGAAGATTAAAAGGGGTATGTCAATGCGATCAAAGGCTTTGCTAAAGTCGGTATAAATAGCCCAGAGTTGCAAGATTTCAGATTATCATTTGAAATTGATACTCACCGTGATGAGTATCAATAAAGCAGCACAATGAATTTCGTTGTGATGCTCAAAGCTTTCGATGTCAAACGAAATTCGCGGAGCATCACATCTAGAAAAAAATCACAAATCCAGAATCCCATTAGAGAAATCTTCAGCTATATTCCCCACTTTTTCCCCTACTATTTTTTGACGACAGTTAAATTTGTAACGAATCTATGGAATATTTGAATGTATCATATAATGTGATTAGCTTTTCACACTAGCGACACGCCAAGTTGAACGACTCCAAACGCTTCGATATAAAAAAAGAGCACTTAAATGATTGGAGTTTATTGAAACTTTTTAATAACTAAAGTGTTAAAGCTCGTGGTACCTATGTTATAAAATGTGTCTATGTACACAACACACTACCTTATAAATGTTGAGAACAACACTTTAATTTTATAATTTGCAAATACGGCGCTTTGGTACTCAACAATTTATAACATAATTTCATAGTCAAGACGACTTAAATAAAAAATATAAAATTCAGTCGTTGAGGCTTTATTGGCTTTCAAAATTAAAAGCAACAACAAAATATGGGATTAAAAGCAACATTTCTAATCGATTTTCTGGCTATTTGAAATCAGTAAAAAATGCTTAGTTAGCTAAGCATAGAATACATAAATAGAAAAATCGACAATCGATATTTGTTTTAACTCTCAAGGGCTGAAATTTTGACAAAAAAGGTTAAAACTCAGATTTTTTTAGGTTTTTTTTTGTATTTTCTCGGCTGTTGACATACAAAAAAAACATATGTTGAACTGTAATATGATCACAGTCATCAAATTTCATGCGGTCCCTTCTTCAGAGCATGTTGTGTACGAGTGAAGGATATCAAAATTTGGAAATATTCATAAAGATCATGTATTCTAACAAATATGCATCTATACATTCAGAATTAAAACCTACTTTTTTATATCAACTAAATGAAAAATTTTATTAAAGAAGCCGTGATGTCAGTGATAAGCTGTCCTTTGTTTCAACTTTTATTTAATTCTCTTTTCAAACGATCTTTTTTTAAACGTCCTTGGTCTTTGACATCCCTTCTCTGTTCCAAACTACTCATTGGTGGTGCAATTTTCTGCAGAATTTTTGATAGTAATAGTCACTTAGAGACTGTAAAAGATCCGGAACAACCGTAGAGAAAACCAATTTTCGAAACCAATCTTAACATTCCCGATTTCACAAAGACCACTTCAAAAAGATGAACTGGGCTGTGAATGATTAATTAACAGTCTAAACTAGCCATTTTACTAAAATTGAACAGTGTTTTTTCCAAGGATTTCACGAATTTCTTTTAAAGGGCATTTCTAAACGTACTCAAAAATCGTTTAAAAAAAATCCAGCTATGACAATTAAAGAACAATTCATTTCTGATGCATGTGTCTAAAAGCTCATAAGATAAAAATAAAAAAAAATAGAAGTTAGGCCGCTTAACAAAAGAAGTGATTTTAAATTACTCCAAATGATAGTACAAAAATATTGATCAATCTTAATATTCAATGGTACATTATCATTTCTGTCATATTCTTTTTCTATTTAGAATTCTATAAATCATCTGGAAACGCTCTTAATAGAATAAGTGAATTTATCGGACATTAGATAGGCTGGTATGAATCATATCCTACTTTTTGGTGCAACGATCATGTTTTCTTTTTCAGAAATTTCCTACAGGGAATTTCAAACATCATACGAGTCAAGATAATATTTGAAAAAGATCTGTGAGCCGGTGCAAATAAAACCGGCTTTCCTTCTCTTGAAAAAGAAAATCTTTAAAATGCATAAAAAATCATTAAAATGTCTTTTTTAAATTGAAATAAAAAAGATTAACCGTTAGGATAGAAGCTACAAACCACCGCTTTCATTAGAAAGGGAAAATTTTGATATTTTTTCTATAACTTTTTATTTGGTTCATAAATGCTTTTCATATGTGGTCGATTCCAGCCGGTTGCAAAAGCTGGGATGCCATGCGTTTTAGTTGGAATGGTTTTTCGTTGGTAACAATCTTTTTTTAATTTTTATATTTTAAAATTTAATTTGTTTGGAAGATTAAAAAACTATTTTCTTCATTTATATTAAAACTCTACATAGCTACCTATAAATTTCAACTTCGTTTTTAAGGTTGCCGGTACAAGTAAAAGCAAAGCATAGCTCGAATGCTATAAATAAAATCATAAAATTTTTTTCTGCAAATTTGACAAAAAACTTTCGGTAACTCAAAGATACTAAATTTGTAAAATTAGGCCTGGTGAATCCTTATAATTTCAATTCTGAATTTTAGTGTTTCCCAGCATAGTTGTCTTTGTGGTACTTTTTGTGTTAATATTTATAATAATCAAATATTTAGCTATTCAGATTTTGCTAATTTTTTTTATGGTTTCTTGTAATTTGGGCATTTCAATGTTTTCGATTCTTTTCCATGATTGCACATCAATGTTTTTAAGAGATTTAAAAGTACATTACTGTAGGAAATACAATTTCATAACTTGCATGTCTTTAATCCTCTGATTACGAGCGAGACTCATCAACATATTTGGTCATAAAAACCTTTTGCTCATCCTGTAAAACTTTCATTAAACTAAGACATAAATATTATAATCAGATTCTTACAAGTCATGATAATACATTCTTCAGAAAGATGTTTTAAAATCAAAACTTTCATTCACTATCAACGTTAACATTTCACACTGAGATTCAAAAAGGAAGAACCTCACTCGATAAAATCTTAACCGAACGAGATTTCGCAACTTTGCTTTAGACAGAAAAAAAAAACGAATTCTTATTATCAACCTGATTATACTGAGCTTTTAACAGTTTGTTCTCTATAAAAATGTTTAAAAAATGTATAACTGGCCTTTAACATTCATCATAACTGACAGTTTTTAAAAAGTTGTGGTATGCTCAGCTTTTTCTGAACTATAAAACTTGTTTCATTGTTCAAGAGCTTGAACAAATATTATTCCATGGCAACTCTGCCCTCCAAAAAGTAGTTTTTCTGCTCGTGATTCTCAGGCTGAGAAGGCGTTGACATTCAAGACAAAAACCGCTTGTGATACTCACGATGAGATTACCTAACATCACACTGAGATTCAAAAAGGGAAAATCTCACTCAAAAAAATCTCAATCTCATGAGATTTCCTTGAAATAGCCTCAACATGAAAGCCTTTACTCATAGAATCGATAACGTATGTAACAAATTCGAGAAGATTTGATGCTGTAGAGCGTCCTTTGAAGAAACCATGTTGTTTGCTCGTTATAGTATTTTTTACTTGTTGATAAATTTTTTCATTTATTATTGATTCAAAGAGTTTTGGGATGCAAGACAAAATAGCTATTCCTCTATAATTTCGTACATCTGATTTTTTCCCGGACTTGAAAATCGGAATTAAAAAAGATTTTTTCCAAAATTTGGGTACTTTTCTATAAATTTAATGACATATTAAAAAGAATCAGAAGAGGCTCTGTCAATTCGGCCGCCAAGTTCTTAAGGAAACATGGGGGAAGTCCATCAGGCCCTGCTCCTTTGGAAGCATCAAGTTTTCTAAGTCCTTCGGAAACATTATTGTAATCAATTTCATTGACCTGAATGTCACAAGCTAAATCTGGAATGACTGAAAAGTATTCCCTATCTCGGTCAGCCTCAGTGAAAGAAGTATACACTTCTTGAAAAAAAGTTGCAAATAAGTTAGAAATTTCCAGTGGATTATTTCCAATGCTTCCGTCAAGTGTCAATTGAGTGGGAAAGTTTGAATTTTTCATCTGCGTTTTAGTATAGCCAAAGAACGCTTTTGGGTTTTGTTTAATTTCTTTTTCAATTTTCTGATTGTATTTTTCAAAGGAACTTTTTATACATGAATTAAGCTGGTTGCATAAATTTATATAATTTTGATGATTTGTAACACTTCTATCACTTCTGTAGACTTTATGAGCTTTTTGCTTCCTATTTTGTAAGTTTTTCAAATCTTTGTTATACCAGACAGGGTGTTTAGAGCTGTAGGACCGTCTTTTAAATTTCGAAGGAACATAACTGTTTATGAGATTAATCATTATGTTATAAAAAGTTTCTACTGTTGTATCAACATTTCCTTCATTCTTCAATACACTTGACCACTCTATATTAATTAGTTCTAGTTTCAATAATTCGAAGTTTGAGTTCTGATAGTCTGGCATTTCCTCGTCCTCATAGTCGCGAGGTTTGGCACAGTTATGGATAAAGAGCGAGTATTCTATCGCTTTGTGAAATGCTTCGTTTTTCCATAGAGGATCAGCCGATTCGTTTACGCAAAAGTCTTCTGTACAGTTAGTAAAAAGTAGATCAAGATAATTATTGTTACTATTTTTAACATGATTCACTTGGTTTAAGCCTAAAATAGAAGATTTGCCGAAGATTAATTGTAACGTTTCGTTCTCGCCTACGACTGGAAGTAGAATTGCTTCATTGTCATCATCCAAAATAAAGTCAGCGTTTCGTTGATTGAAATCGCCATAAATGTGTAATTTTGCATCCGGTTGTTCAGCTAATGTATTTTCAAGAATTTGGAAGAATAATTCAAAATAATGTGAAGTGGCATATTCAGGTGGAAAGTACACGGAAGCAAAAATGTGCATTTCCTTTGCCAATAATGTTTTTACAAAGATAGAATCAAATTCAGTATATGTTTGCGTTGTAATTTCTTCTGAGGGAAAAATAGAATCCAAAGCTACAAGAACGCCGCCCCGCCACCTGACTTTTTTTGGACAATGCTAAATTTCTATCGCTGCGGAACACATTAAACCTCGAACCGAAAACTTCTTCACTGTTAACGCTAGCGTCCCAGCTAGTTTCAGTAAAGAGAACAATTTGATAAGAGGAGCCTAAAAGTTTCAAGCTTATTTCCTTCATTTTTACCGCGCTTCTCATACGGTTTACATTTTGGCAATAAGCTAGAATTTCGATAGAAGATCTAGTACCTACATTGGCACGCGTCGTTGGGGCAGAAAATTATATTGCCCATACATTACCGGGTAATCAAACGCCGTGGGAGCTGTTGGAGCGCGATGGCAGCATGGGGCAGCAAACGGTGTGACGTACGGATTGGGAAACGGATAGGCAAACGTCAATTTTTAGACGTCGGATTGAATCTGATTTAAGCGTACAATTACGAAACTAAGAATGCCTATAATGTTATGTACAAATAGTATTAAGTAGATCATTAAGACACCTATGTCAGATGATATTATTTTCAATAAACAATAAACAATAAACGTCGCTTGTGGGGAGACAGGTGGCACTGAAGGCGTCATGTTTCCGTTATGATTCGTTGGCAAATTTGGTGGGACGGCAGGTACAGTAATTCTCGAACGTCTTTTACGGCGCGGTGATACTTCAGGCGAAGAATTTGTTGGCAAATTTGGTGGGACGGTGGGTGCAGTAATTATCGGACGTCTATAACGGCGCGGTGACGGCACGGGGCTAGGTGTTCCTCGAACGTTGTCCTTTGGAGGGTTTAAAGTTTTACCCCTTATAAATTGGATACCTCGTTTGCTTCCGCATTTACTGGGGCTGGCTGGCGGACGCGAAAAAAGGTTTTTGGCCGCCGCAAGAAGCTCTCGATCAGGCGGTAGTGGGTAATTCATGTTGTGGGTAGAACGGCTATTGATGTAGGGGTTCATATTATTGTTGTTAATATTACGCGCCTTTCGTTGCCGTCTTTTTTTGCTTTATCGGCTTTTAGTTGCTGCTTCTTGCGGCGCAACTGTCGATAGTCGTACTCCGTCCAATCGGTTTTCCATACCTTTCTGGTACCCAGAAGGCGCCAACCTGAGACAATTTTCTGCTCCTTTTTGTAACAGGACATTTGCGTAATTTTAAATTTGGAAGAAGATAATATAAAAATCATATTCATATTTAGTGTGTGTGTGTGTTTTTCTGATCAAAAATAATTTGAGATTGATCAGAGTATAATTTTGAAATAAAAGTGCAAATTTAAATAACGATAGAAAAGTTTACATTAATTTTGCATTTTTAATACTCATACTTTTGCACGCTTATGAAGTGAGCATTCCATATTGTTCGGTTTTATTATTATTCTAGCCCACGTTAGCTGTCGTAAAAATCGTTACATTTTTTGAACGATTAAAAAATTATTTCATATTCAAAAAATAATGAATGATTTTAAAAGTGATTTGAAAATAAAGAAAATATTCTAGGAGTTACTAGCGAATTAATCTCATAGTTTTCACCGGACTAGAAAAGCAAACTATGATCTATGACCCAGGACTCGATTAACGGACAGGTGAACATGAAAAAGGTGAGAAGAGCATACGCTGAACAAATAGAATCCCGAGCCTCGGAACTGCCGACAGACGGAACAGTCGAAGAACAGTGGTGTAGAATCAAGAATGCCTTTATCACGAGGAGCCATGGTACTCTCGGTAAAGTTTGTGGAAGAAGAAGTGAATGGATATCGGATGAAACTTGGAGGATGGTCGATGATCGAAGAAAGGTGAAAGTCGGAATTGAGCAGGCATGTACCGGGTCAGCCAAAGCAGCCGCCCGCTTACGATATGCGGAGCTGGAAAAGGCAGTTAAACGAGCTTATAGACGAGACAAGAGAGTCTGGACAAACTCCCTAGCCGAACACGGAGTATGAGCCGCCGCCATTGGAGATATCCGATTATTATATGATATTCCTCGCCGCCTTAATGGTGCAAGGACTAATGCAAGAACGCCGCTGAAAGACCGAGCAGGTCAGCTGTTGACAGATCGAACAGATCAGCTCAAGCGTTGGACTGAGCATTTTGAACAACTTTTTCGAGTCACAAATAGCGATGGCCAACGGAACCCGCAGCTCGAGGCGCCAACAGTAAGTCGCATTATTGGCGTCAACTCGGAAGCGCCCTCGCTGGCTGAAATAGAAGCGGCATTCAAGAACATGAAATCCAACAAAGCGCCTGGAATCGATTGCATTACTGCTGAAATGCTCAAAGCCGACCCTGCCTTGTCAGCACAAATGTTGCACCGTCTTTTCGCTGACATTTGGGATACTGCAACATTCCCGGCCGACTGGATGCAGGGTATCTTTGTAAAGGTCTCGATGAAAGGAGACCTGACCGAGTGCGGTAACTTACGAGGCATAACTTTTATCTGTACAACTCTCAAAGTACTCTGCAAAGTGATCCTGAAAAGGACTCAGAAGAAAATCGACGCTACAATCCGACGGCAACAAGCTGAATTCCGATCCGGACGATCATGTGTGGACCACATCACAACGCTACGAATCATACTGTAACCAATCAATGAATTCCAGAACTCTCTTCTGCTGGTGTTCGTTGGTTTCGATAAAGCATTCAACCGGCTAAACCACGAAAACATCTGGGCTGCTCTAAGACGACGAGGGGTCCCAGAGAAACTAGTCCATCTCATCGAAGCACAGTACGAGGCATTCTTGTCCGAACCAATCCCGGTAACTGCTGGATTGAGACAGGGATGTATTTTATCACCGGTGCTTTTTCTCATCATAATGGATGAGATCTTGACTGGATCGATTGATTGTAGACCAAACCGAGGATTGCTGTGGAATCCTTCAACAATGGAGCAACTGAACGACCTTAACCTGGCAGACGATATTGACAGGGAAATCTGGCACCCATAGTTTATTAATTATTTTATTTTATTTTTTATTTTGATAGTAGTCCGTCTCACGACAAAACTTGATGAACATAATTCTCCAATTCACTCGGTCCATGGCAACTAGACTGGCCCATAACCAAAAAAATCCTTATATTCCACGCGGCACCCCTTAGATTGGTGCCTTTAGGTGAAAAAATGACTTTCTGAAAGTTTCAGGTCATTTGGCAGAAGCACGAGCTGGCGCAAAGGACTTAAAATTTGTATGGAGATTTTCGGTAAAATGTATGAAAAATCGACATACTTTCACTCTTTGTGTTCTAAAATATGTTTCCAGTATGCTAGAAAGCTCAGAATTTCAGGAATTGTAGTTCGAACAATGACAAACAAGTTTGTAGAAGGTTTTGACGCGATACGAGTTGACTGGAATGAGTTATTCGCAATTGAATGTGTGATATTTTTTTCGCATTTCTTTGATATATCGTGAACGGTGTATGGGCTAATAATTGCACTCACTTGATCGCATCATCACACAATGCAGCAGCTCATAGTTTATCAAACCTTTCTTTCAACTTTTTGCATAGATATTTGTTATAAAATAAGCTACAACTTTCCTTAGAACACAAACTTTCTATCTGATATTCTTATTGTGTGACAATGCGATCAAGTTAGTACTAATAATCCACCTATACACCGTTCACGATATATCGATGAAATGCGAAAAAGATCACACATTCAATTGCGGATAACTCATCACAGTCAACTCGTATCGCGTCTCAATCTTCTACAAACTTGTTTGTCATTGTTTGAACTACAATCCCTGAAATTCTGAGCTTTCTAGCATACTGGAAACGCATTTTAGAATAAAAAGAGTGAAAGTATGTCGATTTTTCATACATTTTGCCGAAAATCTTCATACAAATTTCAAGTCCTTTGCGCCAGCTCGTGCTCCAGCCAAATGACGTGAAACTTTCAGAAAGTCATTTTTTCACCTAAAAACACCAATCTAGGGGGTGCCGCGTTGAAAAAAATGTTGTAAAAATCATCCCATACAAATTTGGGCCAGTCTAATGGCAACCGTTCTCCGATTTCTCGGACATCACACATTAGCCAGATCACGCTCCACTTGGTCTAATCACCTCGCTCGTTGCACCCCTGCTCGTCTTGTTCCTACCGGATTCGCAGCGAACACCTGTTTTGCAGGACAAACGCCATCTTCCGGATACTGGGCCCTCGGTAGAGTTACGCAAGCTCGTGGTTCATCCTTCGTCTCCACACTCCGTTCTTCAGCAAGCCGGTCGCCAAAGATGGTTCTTAACGCTCGTCGTTCGTACTGTACGCAGGTCCTCCTCGAGCATTATCCATGTTTCGTGACCCTAGAGAACAATCGGTCGAATGAGCGGCATGTACAGATTACGTGAAAACATAGTTGTAACGAATTACATATTGACTTGTATGTGTTTCTAATTTCAAGAACATCACAGCAATATTATTTGAGTTCTTTCGTTTTTTCTATGAATATTGTATGGGACACCCCCGTTCAAAGGCGAGAAAGGTCATTCGTATAATGAATCAACATCTTGTGTGCGAGTTGTGTCATATTTTAGGTTAGATTTATATGGGAAAGCTCTTGTCTTGAATTTCGACACGCGGAGCAGAACAGTCAATGGCAACATTTTTCCTGATAGCGCCAGCTAAAGAATTCCACGGCAAACATATGACCACGATGACAGTTTTAAGGCACTACCACATTCAGGTTGTTACGAATAGAATACCACTTTATAAACTATTAAAGATTTCAGATGGTTTCTTTATTCATGATAAAGCTCGCTCTGCAAACATTTCGCAATGGACAATGCTCTGTCCGATTTGGTTCAAGAAATTCAACGAACCATAAAGAGGAAAGGTTAGTTCTTCGAAGTCTTATCCCTTTATGCATTTATCTGACTTTGTTTCCATTTCCAACTGGTTCAATGGCTTCATCCTGGTGCTGCTGGAGTGCCTGACCTGGTACAAAGTAAAAAGTCCCGTTCGAGTTTCGTACCACGACGAGGACGACACGGGTGCCTTCATTCGCATTGAGGGAGGTTAAGGATGAAAATAATGAACATTTTTTGCCCACAAAGCTGCAGTAACCGTTTCGAAAAAAAGTATAGGGGTACTACCTAAGCAGGGACCGAAAACAGCACGAACACAGTAAGTGCAACACAATTTGATGACACGGCACATCCGAAACGAAACTGTGCTGTGTCTGTGTTGATCTTCTTTTGTTGCGTGTCGGCCGCAACACAGCACAGTACTGCATGCGACACAAAATCCGACACAGTTGACGACACAGTGTGTTCGTGTGCCGGTCCCGAAAGGATGAGATTTTAATTGTTGCAAATCTGCCAGAAGGCGAACTGGATAGATTTTTTTTCGTTTGCTTTCAAGCTTCTTTCTCGACACAATGTGAGTGAAGAACTTCGCCATGTAAAATACGGAGAAATGCTGTCCAATCAAGCGTGACGGGTTAAAATAGCCTTGCTCATAAAACACACTGTGTTGCGTGCTAAGCACAACTGTGTTCTTCTCGACACGACACAACTGGGAACTGTGTCGTGTTGATTTGATGCAGCACAACACAATTGAAGTGCTGTGCCAAACGGAAGTGTCGCACACAAAAATTTATGTGTCAGCACTCCAGGATTTGTGTTGCACGATATGTACTGTGCTGTGTTTGTGTTTTTTGTCGGTCCCTGTACCTAAGGACGACGGTCACACCTTTTTCTTGCTTGTCCGTTTCCTTCCTTTTGCTTCGGTTATCAGGAGAGTTTTTTTTCTTCATACATTTCCTTCCTTTGCCGGATAAGCGCGCTGGCAACAAACGAAGCTTTCTATATTTATCGGAAAAGGAAGGTTCCATGGAAAAGCTTCAACTTGGAACAGGATAGAAGGAGCTACAAAAAATCCGTTCCAAGGACCGAGCTTTGACTTCTTTGACTTCATTCTCTGCATCCTACCCTCACTTTACTATAGTAAATATAGCCCGGATTTCCTCCATTTTCTCGTGCGCCGTTTTCCTTTCGTAACAATTGGCTTTGGCTCTCAGCAGCAGCCACGATGCATGGGAAACTTTCTTCTCGATACAATTATGCTAATGCAAATAACCGGCTTTGCTTAATTTTATTGCAATTAATGGGATGGTGGACGCGTTTCTTTCGCGCTGCTGCTTCCCTTTCAGATTATCGGCAAGGATCATAATGTAGAATGTTTATCGCGTCGGTTAATGATTTTCGTTCGAAAGGCGGGCACTCGGTGTAGAGCCGGGGTCGACCGGATGTAAGCTACTGCTGTTGCTGCACCTTTCCATGCTGGAAAAATGCCGCCCAACCCACCTGAAGGAATCAACCCCCCCCCCCCCCCCAACAAGAAGGCAGTCCGTCGCATTGGCGCTGCTAAATATTAATGCAACACGGAGGAGAAACACTTTCTTCTCATCGATGGAACGTTTGCGTCGTCTTAATGACTTGCAAATGGTCCATAATTAGACTTAGTCCGTCATTTATAAATAAGCTGCTAATATTTTAATATGCTCGTAAAATTTTATATGCCGCGAGTGTGTTTTATAGGCAAATATGCAACCGAGCGTTGATGGTGGGAAATCCTATTTCTCTTTTTTAATTTTTTTAAACCGTCGCAGTGAAAACGTAAGGACTTTCAATAAAATTGACAGATCGATACAGCACGCATCGCGTATTGAATGTCAATTAAACGGCTTGAAGGATCTATTCTTTCAGTTGATTACTCAAAAGGTAAATTCATTTTTAGAATGATATTCCAAGGCAAGGTGAGCCACCGCGGTCTTCCAATTTGCTATTCTGGGACCCTATGTGAAATGGAAAAGTTCATAGTCCTGTAATGAAATACACTCCCTACGTTCTAAATTTAATTTGGGATCTCATAAATTTGGCACCACTCCAAACTTTATTGTATCGGTGGAAGATACGGATACTTTTTAACAATTCAAATTCCAGTAATACCTCTCCTCTGAACTAGTCGTGGTCCGGCCTCTCCTCGTAAAGATGTTCAGATGATCTTAGAATCCACCTGTTACTTGATCAGATGAAATCGTCTACTTTACGGATATTGCACGCCAATGGAATAACGCTTTCCCTAATATCTTCATTGCAACGAAACCGTGTGATGATGTAAACATTTGTACTGCGTTTATCATCATCACCTGTCATCATCAGCCAGCAATCATTGATCTATTGTTCTCGATTGCGGATTGAACATAGCAAGAGGAACGAAAACAAACAATGTTTTGGTTCTGCTTGTGGCAGCAGAAGTTTGTTGCTGTGCCGGAGGAAACCGTAAGTTCCAATCCTTCCCCTTAATCCGTAAATTTAGAGTAATGTACAGCTTTATGGACATTCGTTCCGTTACGTCAACGCTTTGACCACTCGGAAATCTGGGAGGTAACGTTTAGCAGCATACGACCCATCTGGATCTAATGCATTGCTGAAATTGCTGGCAAATAACCGTCGCCCAAACCATCTCCTACAACGCTCCTTTCAACAGACGATGATAAATTCATCGTATTAGACCCTAACCAATCCTGGTTATAGATCCCAAGAGTGTGTAGCTGTAGTCTTCTAATCCCGGCCGTATCTATAGAACTCATTATGCAAACCGCAGCGTTTCTCGTGACGGCATCGAGAGTAACCTTTTCGCAATCCGACTTCTCAGCCTTGATCTCCAGTGGCACCTTTTGGCCGACCTGGAGCATCTCGTGGCCTCTGTGCTAGCGATCCTCTGCGCTAGTGGTCCTCTGCACTTGAACCAACTCATAACCAGATATGTTAAAATCGCGAGTCTACATACTCGCACTTTGCCCTTCTTTGCAGAAAGGTTTTTATTTCGTTAAACTCAAACTGCAATGATGCTATCGATAGTTCAACTCGGAAAGCATCAGGAAGTAAGCTTCGGGTAAACTCGGCAGGAGTAAACAGCAATCGGGGGAAACATCAGCGAAGCGAACGTACAGTTCTGCGAATTCAAATCGTTTTCGTTCGGCAGCCGAACACATCAACCGGACAACGCATGGGGGCGTGGCTAAATGTGATAGATGCAAGGGAACGAGAAACGAGCGAGAGAAGGGTGCGAGGAATGTTAACTCGGTCCGTCGGGCAACGATCGCTCGTGTGCATTTGTGTACGGTAAGCTTCGTTCTGTTGTTTCGTTGATGTGAATTTATTCCTGCGAGGCATGGAAAACATCAATGCAGAACTGTACTCTTCGTTTTGTGTGCAATTACGTAATGATTGGAACGAAGATAAAATCAATCTGCACACAACAAGTTAAACTCGGAAAAAATCAGCCGAATGATTCTTTCCGAAGCGAGTTTACGCACCTCTGCTCATAACTGCAGACCACAGCGCACAACGAAAGCACGAGAGTAACCCTCTTGACTATCAGCACCGCCCAATCAAACCGGAGTGTTGCTCCAGCTGGACCTGTCCACTTCTGCGCAGCCCGGTTGCGGATCCTGAGACTTCTACCGGCCGTCGGACGTGAGCTCATGCTCGCTGACCACAGCGTGGCTCGTGACGGCATCGAGAGACGAGAGGGTTACTCTACGAACATCCCCGAACTTGATCTCTGACGGAACCTCCAGGCTGTCCACGGACATTTCGCTGGCTGGTCTCTGCGTTGGCGGTCCTCCATTAGCTGGCTGGCCATCTGCTATGGTGCTCTGGCTGGTGACTGGCCCCTCGACTCGGGCTGGTCCTTCTGCGCTGGCTGCTGGAGCACTTGCTAACCGCAAGTCTAATAAACTTGAGAGTACCATTTTCACTAACTCTTTACTTCCGTTTCCAGACCTATCTGGGCCCATAACCTGTTGAAATGAGTAAACAACGCAGGCCTCAGTGGTGGAATAGAGTTATTTTTATTCATGTTTCGTAAGTCTCGCCATTACATAACTACACAATTCATTAGCGATTGTTATTGTCGCACTCTCCACTTATCATATATCGGTGTTTGGAGTTTGCTCTAGGCAGTAATTTTCATTTTTATAAATACTCTAAGCTTTTACTCTAATTTGTTATTTTAATATCTTTTAGCGTTTTTAATGGTAAAAAGTGTCCAATTATTGTATGTGAATTAAATTGTAATTGATCCTCCAGATGAAGAAACACAATTTTCTGTAAGTTTTCTGCTGTTCTATGTTGTCAATTAGTTCATTAGGAGATTGTAATGTTTGTTGTAGATTCCTGTGAAAAAGTTTAAATAAATAACGAAACGTCGGAATGAGAAGAGAAGGTGTTTTGGATCCGTGAATTGACTAAAAAAGTCGAAATATTTTCCCGTTTATACAATTTCACCAGTCGAGAACAATAATCTACTTAAATAATGAGTACTTTGATACTCTTACCCAGAATATCTGGCAACACTGTTGCGTTACCACAAACCCAATTTGAGTATTCCCACCTAACTGTGTGATGATGTAAACATTGGTGCTGCGTTTTTCATCATCACCTGTCATCAGCAATCATTGTTCTATTGATCTCGATTATGAATTGAACATAGCAAGAGGAACCAAAACAAACAATGTTTTGGTTCTGCTCGTGGCAGCAGAAGATTGCTGCTGTGCCGGAGAAAACCGTAAGTTCCAACAGTTATATCTTCCAATCACCGCTGGACGACGGAATCTTTCTCTCACAGTGGCAGGAAGCTCATATGATGTCTGTTCGCAAAAAAAGTGACAAGAAAGCTATCATCAACTACCGTGGAATGTCAGTTCTTTGCGCGACAGCCAAACTGTTTGAACTCGTTATCTTGGATCCCACTTCTTCGTTCTGCAAGCACCAATTTTCCAACGATCAGCACGGGTTCATGCCTACACGATTCACGATACGATACACACAAGCGGAGATACCATTCGGGGTGGTCGTGTCGGGATTCTAGCTTGGTAGTTTCTCAATCGGCCATGCCTTGGTGGTTAGAAATCCTGCGAAAGTGGTTGCTGTGACGGGCGCGAGTTACTTTGAAAGCGTTACCTAACCGGCACACGTTTCGAGGTCCCCGGGATAGTGGATGCTGTGACGGGCGTGAGTTATTATGAAAGCGTTACCTAACCGGCACTCGTTTCGGGGTCTTCCGTACCAGTCTGAAGTTGGCGATAGAGGAAAAGGAGAAGGAGGAAAAAGGAGAAAAAGGATAAAGCAGAACTATGATCAAGGAGAAATTGAGGAAAAATTGAGAAAGAGGAAAAGGGTGAAATGTATAAGTGCATGAGCACAGCCTACCCCTTGATGTAGTATCATAGGGTGAAACCAAGGGGCACATCTGGCACACGAAGCCCAAGGTGGTTTTATTGGGACGAACCCACTCACGGCAGCAAACACCCGGCTGTTATGGTTTGAAGTCAAATTTCCATCTTGAAAAAAAAAAACGATTCACGACTACTAACTTACTGACTTTCTCATCTTTTGTACAAGACAGCTTTGCTATGAAAACCCAAACTGACGCCATTTAGGTAACTTCTGATCTTTCTGCTGCATTCGACAAGGTCAACCAAGATATCGCTATTGCTAAGCTCTAACGTTCGGGTTTCTGTGGATCTCTGGTTCCGGAGTTACTTAACAGGGCGAAAGTTATCCGTATGTATCGGTGTGTCTTTTTGAAGCATTTCCATACCTTCTCCGGTATACCTCAAGGAAGTCATTTAGATGCGTTCGTTTTCGTGATCCATTTGAATGATATACTCTCGTTCCTAGACTGCAAAAAACTTCAATATATGGATGACCTTGAACTCTTTCACACCATGAACGACCAAGAGGACATCAACTTTCTGCAACAGCAATTCAACGTATTTGCTCACTGATATAACATCAATTGCCTGCTCTTGGAACGCAGTAATTGCTCGGTCGTATCCTTTTCACGTAAGCAACACCCTTTTTATGCGTAGTATGTTCTCGGAGACGAAATCATTGTCCGGATGGATTTTATTAACGATATGTGCACCTAGAATCCTTGGATTCTAATTTCGCATAGCCAAAGACTTCAAAGACGTGTACTGCCTTTTAAGTCCATAATACTATAGTTTTTTTTCCATCCTAGAGTATGCATTAGTTGATTGGTGCCTTTGCTACCAGAATGGAGCTGAAAGAATCAAAGTTATCCAGCAACCCTACGTGCAGTATGCCCTACGTCATCTGATCTGACAAGATTCGTTCCATTTACCAAGCAATGAGAATCGCTACCGGCTCATAGACTTAGATATGTTTCAAGCTCGTAGGAAAGCTACCCGCGCTCTAGTTGTTACTGATTCCCTAATGTCCAGAGACGACTATCCCGGTTTTTTGGAGTCCATTCTCTCAGTTTGCGTCCCCGAAGATAAGGAAACCAGCCTGCCGCTCTATTTATGTTCCTATTTGTCTATAAAACTATCGATCGAGCAGCACCTTTATCGGTATATTGAAAACGTTCAACCGCTTTTCTGAGAATACATGTTACACTTCGTGCGAGGGCTAAGTCTTCTCGACCGCAGTTGCTGGTGGAGTCCATAGTAGGCACAACTTCCGCTGATAATTCGCCTCCGGATCTCACGGCTGGTGTCATTGTCTGCGGTCACCAGTGAGCCGAGATAGACAAAGTCTTCGACTATCTCCAGCTCGTCGCCGTCAATCGTGACCTTGTTATTACTGGACAAGCGGGTTCGGTCGGTCTCGGATCCGCAGGCCAACATGTACTTCGTCTTGGACGTATTAATCATCAACCCAATCCTTCCTGCTTCGCGTTTCAGTTTGCGGTAGATCTCCTCCACCGCCGCAGATGATCTGCCGACTATATCAATGTCATCGGCAAAGCAGATAAGTTGACTGGATCTGTTGAAAATCGTGCCCCGCATTTCGCCCACCGCTCGTCGAATAACACCTTCTAGCGCCACGTTGAACATCATGCAGGATAGACCATCACCTTGTCGAAGCCCCCTGCGCGATTCGAATGAACTCGACAATTCACCCGAAATCCGCACACAGCACTGCGTTCCATCCATTGTCGCCTTGATCAGTCTGATCAGCTTCCCGGAAAAGCCGTTCTCGTCCATAATTTTCCATAGCAATTTTATTCTACGATAGGTGATTTTTTTCGTCAATCATTTGCAGGTAAATACTTTTTTAGGTTTCGTATAACATGGTGCACAACTTCTCTAAAGATTACTCATTTAGTTTAGATGCCACATAGCTATCTTTATCTGAAGTCAATACTTTTTGTATATTTAGGGCTTCTCCAATCCTCCGTATCGTAGTCAGTTTGGTGTCATCAGCCACCTTTTTGTTTGTGTTATTACTGTTGTCTAAAGCCTATGGTTATGGAGGTATTTCTTGATATAGTTCTGATTGTTAATTGTTTCCTATGTGACGTATGGGATAGATATTTTGTGCACTCGCAAAGTACCTACCACGCCATCATCTTGTTGCCAAAATTTTCGGTGGAAATGGCATTCTCCGTTTCGGGGATATCCTTGTTCTTGCGTGCAGTGAAGCATTGTGGCCCAGGAAGGGTTTCAAAGTCCAATTTCACATACGTTTCATAGTCCATTATAATGCATCCAGAACTTTTACGAAATATTGAAACATACAATTTTCGAGTTCTTGGTTTGAAAGAAGCGGCTTAATTTGGGTTCCTTTTAGGTTTTATCTGCTTCCAGTACGTCTTGAGCCAAAGTCTCTTTTTAGCACGCATCACGTGAGACGTCGAGGTTCCGACTTTTCTCGTCACATCCCAAACGGAAGCCGATGGTTTCTGTTTGTAGACATCCCTGATCTTTTTGTTGATAGCAGGACTTACAGGACCAGATTTTCGACCACTACTCGGTTCATCTTCAAATGTACAATGTTCACCATATTTTTTAATAGCTGTCCGTACCGCTCCGACGCTAACATCCTCTTCTTTGACCAATTTCTCAACGAGATTCCACTCACAGTACTCCACTTGTGCTCGATACTTTTTCTCTTCTTCTGAGTAGGACCACGCATTTTGAAATTTAATCACAAACTGAATGTTTTTTTATGTTATCGCGTACAGAAATGTGTGAACAAAAGGACGCAGCCAGTAGAATAAAAAAATCGATTCAAAATGACCGTTAACATTAGGTGTGCTTATAATTTCTGGAACAGTTTAATGACACAATGTAAAGAAAAGGACGAGGGGCCTTCGAATACCGTTTTACGTGCAAGAATAATTGTTGAAGTAATATTGTAGCTGTTTTAATTGCCAGACCCTGTACAATGAATTTTCCAACAGCTACTTTTGCCTTAGTAGGATGGAAATCTGCCAGATGGTAGCCTTTTGGATTTCAATTGGCGTTCAATTTGTAGTCTTAAAGCTATCAGCATAAGTTTATAGCACTAATCGCTGTAATCTTTTAATCAAATTTCAAATTATTTCACAGTTGCACTAACTATGCTCTTTTCATTCTCCTTCCAGATTGTCTGCAGCAGCGGGTCCTGAAAATCGAATACATATCATATCGGTTGCCTCATATCGTATTCTGTGGCTACAATTTTGCAGCCATGGTTATCTAGTAGAGTATAAGTAGGTTTTTGCAACGCTGTGAAACGCGGGAAGAAAAGATTCAAGCGCTGCATTTGATAAATAGTTTTTATTAGGAAAGCGATGAAGTAGTTCATCAAGTAAGATCAATATCCCAACCCAATACATATCAAAAAGTGGCTTCGTCTGTGGGGGAAAGTTCTCGATTAGTGTAGGAAAAATCCAAAGTGCATCTGCTCTAGTGTCCTGATAAAAAAGGAAGGGGAAAGAAAATAGAGCAAGCAGCAAAAAAGTCATGCCATATCAAATGGAAAAGTGTCAGTAAAAGTTTAGCCTCTGTGAGAAAAGCGACACAGAAAAGTCAAGTGAGATCTAGGTTTCGGCAAGTGGAAAAGTTCGCTCGTCCCAGTTGGGTTTGATGTGCTCGTGTGAATGTGAATTCAGATTCGGTCGCGTAGTGGATGTGAACGACGTACTACTAGCTATAGAACAAGCGGCAGACAGCCAGCAGCAAGATCCAGAAGAAGGATCGAAAAAATCAATCATCAAATTGCATCCCGCCACTTCCGGCTCGAACCGCCCCCATCACCAGCACCTCCCAGAAAGGCCCTCCCCGAAAGGCCCCCGATGCTTCGACCTGTTGGCCGCGAATGGAACCAGCGGAAACGGAAATACTAGGAGATCGTTTCTGCTGCTCACACCGATGCCCAAAAAACGACGCGGTGACCAATTGAGGGATTGTTCCGTTTCGTTGCCACTGGACATTCTGTAAGTTGATGACCTGGTTGTTTTTTGTTGTTTGCGTTTTTAATGACTCAAATTCTTCCTGATTAATTGTTTTTAATAAGCTTAAAAATATAAAATTGTAGGTGTACCGAATAGTGGTATTCGGCGAACGGCCGAATACCGAATATTGACCTTTTCAACTATTCGGCCAAACGAATATTCGGCCGAATATTCGGTCGAATATATTTTTGAGTTTTCAATGAAAAAACCTTAAGCGATTATTTCAATGCTTTCTATTTCTTCCATATTAATGCCCCTCATGTTTTTAGTCGATTATTTTCAGCCAGATGATATTATCGGATGATGTGTTACAAAATATTTTTTAAGTAGGAGTCTTTCTGACTCTTAAATGTCAGCAATAACTGAAAAGACATCAGATGACTAGTCGCTTCGAGAGCGTTTATTACCAAAGCGATTGCGTTCATGTGAAATCTGGGATAAAAAATGTCGAAACAGGTGTCAAGCTATTTGAAAGCTTCTCTGATATTGAATTTGATAACGGTCGAATTTGAGCAAAATATCTTTAAAATAATTGCTGAAAAGATGGATTATCTTTAACCTTAAGAATACCATACTTTCAACCACACGTATCCAGACGATCAACCAACCAGAACGATTTTTGTAAAAATAAAAATAAAAAAGGACAACATTTATGTTATAATTTTGAAATTTTTTTAAAAATTGAACACAAAATCTAGATAATTTTAGAGAAGAATTTGAGTTTATAATTTGATTTAGCAAATAATCTGAATAAACCCAAGCAAACCTCGGTAAGTTTTAAACAATATCTGGACATCCCGTCCAGAATTGACTTATCTGGATTATCCAGAATATATCCAGAAAATCTGGAATAAACTATAATCAAAGCATAAAGCGATACCGTTCAGCATTCACCTGTACGATCTACAGTGAAATATTCGTGGATACACCTTAGATGTTTTGCTGAAACCATAAGTTTCAATGATTGTGTAGCTTTTACAACATTACTTTTGGATATTTTATAAATTACTTAAAGTTATTTGAAAAATTTACAAGTCTGTAGTAGATATTCGGCCTATTCGGCCTATTCGGCCGAATACTTAGCTCAACTATTCGGTGAGCCGAATATTCGGCTTAACGGTTTTTCAGCGATATTCGGCCGACCGAATATTCGGTACATCTCTAAGTACCTAATAACAATCAATCTGAATATCCAGTACAACATTTTCAAAAAAAAACTCTTTAAAACCTGCAAAAGTGTTACACTCAGAGAAATACTATTATGTATGCGATAAGATTCTGTTATGAACTGGCGTTATAAGAAAAATTAATGAAATTTATAAGATTATCTTATGACTGAAATGAACTTTCTGGATGAACATCTTTTTAAAGAGGAAGTTTAGTTTTTCAAAAGATAATCTTATGGTTTTGTCAAAACATTTGGAATTTCATAAGATTGTTTTCAAAAAGCAGGAAATGTCATAAAAATGAATTTTTTTTCCGAGACATTGATAATTTGAGTCTCATTTCTTGAATTTATTCACTTTTTTATGAATTTTTTTCACAATCGTGGCCATCAGAAGCAATTTTATTCCGGTTGAAATTGTCCAAATAAACAAAGTAAGAAAAGATTCAAAGATTATGAATATTTCCAAAATATTTTTCAAATTAACAAAAATTATGGAATTTGCTAAATAAACTTATCATTGAGAAGATCAATGACACGATTACTTTAAATGTTTTATTTTTTCTGAATTGCTTCTGATGAAAAACAATCTTGTGCGTTTTTTTCCTTCCGAATAAATTGTTCATTTTATTTTCACAAAGCAGTTTCTTCTGTTATTCATAAAAACTTCTTATGAAAATGAAAGAAATTCATAAGATTCTTATGAAAAATTGTTTTGGACACAAAAAAGAGGTTATTAGGACGTGTCTTATCAAATTCAGAAAAGGATTTCTTCTGAGTGTATATACCTTTTTTGTTTTACTTTCCTTATTTAGAATAATATAATTTTGTTTAAAAATGACTTTAATCATTTTTTGAATGGATTTCTTACTGATAATTTCTCGTTTAACATTTGTAAAAGCCCAGAGAACGTGTTTTCATAAGAGTTTAAAAAAATTTTTGAACCAGTTTTTCTGAGTCATAATTTGAAACTTGATTTGTTTACCGAGGCAGTTCAATTTAATCTTTACATCTGGAGATGGACGTTGTATCAACCTTCGTAAATATAAAAAATATCCAAAAACAATTCAATCGAAAATTGCTAATTTATGTACATCAAAATTGAGGTTTCATAACCAAAAAAAGGTTAAGAAATCATCTCACTGCTTTTCATAGCAGTGCTGAACCGAATAATTGGGATGCCAGATGTTTCTGGTTTTTTAACAGATTTTTTTATTCTCATACAGGCACA
This sequence comes from Uranotaenia lowii, assembly GCF_029784155.1. Taxonomy (NCBI): domain Eukaryota; kingdom Metazoa; phylum Arthropoda; class Insecta; order Diptera; family Culicidae; genus Uranotaenia; species Uranotaenia lowii. Next base: position 125,301,034 of record NC_073693.1, on the reverse strand, counting down.
ACATTGAAATTTTTTCACAGTTTACGAAATTCCCATAATCTAAATTTTCATTTTCTGTGCCTCAAAACACAGTGAGACCAAAAGATTTGAAGTCAGATACTTTACATAAATTGAATTGGAATAAGAGAATATCCCTTTTAAAACTGGAGAAATATTCGCCGGAATTGGTCTGTTTTTGGAACTATTAAAGTGGGAGTGTTTAAGGAGTGTGTTCGAAAAAATGCAGCACTCCGTTTTGTGAATAACTTTTGAATGCATGGATGGAAATTGATGAAATTTTCGGTGAAGTTTCCTAGTAGCGGAAAGGCGGACTATATGCGCATATTAAGGAAAGCCCTCATTTTCTCCCATATTTCAATAGATAGGAGTCTGAAAACTATATGCACATGAGCGGACATCTGTTTTCTATACGTAAGAGCAAATTTTATGTTAAAATCTCTTACAGTTTTTGTAAAATAATTTTATAATAAAAGCCGGCTTAATGCGCATATTTATGTTTCAAGCTATATTTCATTTACAATTGCAATATTTTGAAATTATTTAATTGAAAGTGGTAGAAACGGATGTTAAGCATACGTCAAGGCTGAAATTTTGGTGAAATTTTTTACATCACTAGTTCTTTTGCATGAAACATAGTTAAGTATGCCATATGGCCATATTTCAGGGTAATATTTTGTTCATATTGTATTTTTATCGGATCAGTAGGAAGTTCTTCTTTTTTCGCTGTAAGATCGTGATTTGAGCGTAGATTTAATGTTTAAATGATAGAAAGTAAAAAATTTATAAGACTAATCTATTTTTCTTGATATAGGCATTTAACCTGCCTTGATATGGGCATTCAGAACCTGTCTCTTATTCCAATATCTTTTCATTTACAACTTTGCCAAAAGCTTCAATTTGTTGAATTTCGGATTTGCAGATGAATAAGAAAGAAAAACCACAAAAATTGTTGTTCACAGAATCTGTACGCACAATAATTAAAGTTCAATATATTATAACAAAACTGACAAATATCTTGTTTGAATTTTTAAATTTGTTTGGCTATATTATGTATATAACAATTTAATTTTTTCATGCCCACGGTTTCTCTCATGGAACGATTTTATTTATCGAAAATTAGCATCGCTAATTTTTGCACCATTCGAAAGCTGGGACTCTCTCCTTTCATTTGAGCCCAAATTTTAAATAATCCACCGGGTGGTCTAGAACATTTTATTTTTTTGAAGATTTTATAACCTTTTTAACGGTTTTTTTTCAAAGACAAAATCATACTAATCACTGTGAAAACGCTCGTCTTACCTTTAGTGCAAATCCAACATTATATGTCAAAAATGTGATTTAAAAGGAAATTTCTCTGGCTACAGTTTTGTAGAAGACATCAAAGTGATACAAATTGAGAGAAAAGAGTTGGAATGGCACAAACAGAGTGATTATTATTTGATTTGAAAAAATCTAATAAAACTTCTCACCACTGCACAGTGGTCCAAAATACGAAAAACGTGATCGTTGCTTATAACTTTTTTAGGTCACATTTGAGCATATTGGTGTCTTCGGAGAAGTTTGTCAAAAACATTAGCTCTATAATAAAAAACTATTATTTTTTTGATTAATTCCCCTACAAGTGAGATAAAATTTCTAACTTCTATGTTATAGGTTTTAGCTCTTTGATGTCTTCTACAAACTTGTTTAAAATCAAAATTTCTACAACTTTGTCTCAGATGCCAAGTTTCTAAAATAATTAATATCCGAGATATCGGTCAAATAAGAAACTTAACCTCTCAAAATCAGTTTATTAATAATAACTTTTTTCAGTTAATTTTAAGTTTAATAATATGTTCCACAAAGTTGTTTGTCTTACTAAAATACACCCATTTGTTGAACATTTTAAGTTTGTAAAATGTGATACTGCAGAGCTATGTTAAAAATATTACCGAAAAAAGGGCTTTTTCATGCCTTATTTTACAAACACCGGGCAACATCGGGCAGCCCGCTTTAGATGCAAAATAAAGTCGAAGATTTCGTCTACTAGATGCAGGTACAACCGTCTGTATCCACTTGTATTTAAGCGAGATACATCAATTTTAATTTTCCATGTTTGCATTAAAAACAACGATTTCTATGAAACTACATATAGTGCATTCTACCACGTGTGTTTTCTTCTAGCATTTCCCTGCGCGATGTCAGAAGCAAAGATTTGGAAGCGTATTTGTATTATTAGCATCTCCAGCTTTTAGAGGATATCAATTTCAATTGAACACACAATAACCCGATGCTAATAATACAAATGTTCTTCCAAACCTTTGCTTCTGACATCGCGCAGGGAAAAGCTAGAAGAAAACACACGTGGTAGAATGCACTATATGTAGTTTCATAGAAATCGTTGTTTTTAATGCAAACATGGAAAATTAAAATTGATGTATCTCGCTTGGATACAAGTGGATACAGACGGTTGTACCTGCATCTAGTAGACGAAATCTTCGACTTTATTTTGCATCTAAAGCGGGCTGCCCGATGTTGCCCGGTGTTTGTAAAATAAGGCATGAAAAAGCCCTTTTTTCGGTAATATTTTTAACATAGCTCTGCAGTATCACATTTTACAAACTTAAAATGTTCAACAAAGTGGTGTATTTTAGTAAGACAAACAACTTTGTGGAACATATTATTGAACTTAAAATTGACTGAAAAAAGTTATAATTAATAAACTAATTTTTAGAGGTTAAGTTTCTTATTTGACCGATATCTCGGATATTAATTATTTCAGAAACTTGGCATTCGAGACAAAGTTGTAGAAATTTTGATTTTAAACAAGTTTGTAGAAGACATCAAAGAGCTAAAACCTATAACAGAGAAGTTAGAAATTTTATCTCACTTGTAGGGGGATTAATCAGAAAAATAATAGTTTTTTATTATAGAGCTGATTTTACTGAAAAACTTCTCCAAAGACATCCATATGCTTAAATGTGACCTAAAAAAGTTATAAGCAACGATCACGTTTTTCGTATTTTGGACCACTGTGCACTGATTGTACTAAAACCTGAAAAAGTATTCTACGAGCTTAGTTATTGATTGTAGAATGTACATATAAATATTCAAAACGGTGTGTTCTCATCAAAAATCAATATTTTACATTAAATTGATCAGAATTATCTGAAGTTATGAGCATTTTTGGGGTTGAATCATCCGGAACAAATATCAAATTCTTTCTTTTTGTCATTCCGATTTTTCCAAAAATCCCGATGTGGGGAATAATTAAGTTTAAGGTTAAAACATTTGATACATTCTTCGAAAATTCAAGTAGTTGAAAAAACGAAAGCCACACTGTAGAAGATGGAAGTAATATCACCTGTCGTTTAGAATTTTTTTCCAAATGTTTGATCTTAATTTTCTCGATTGTTTGGTTTTGTACGATGTAGATTGTATACAAGTTTGTTGCAAGCCAGCTTTAGTTCATTTTTTTCCATTGTATTGAAAATTTGAATAAATTTTTATTTTGAATCCCTTCCTCTTTCCTCTTGATGTTTCAACTCCTAATGACAAAAGATAGATTTCAAATTTGTTCCGGCCATATAAAAAAAGATGGCACCTGCTTGACTTGAAAATTTGGTTACTCATTTCATTCTTTGAGCAATGTTAGGCACTTTTTCAAAATAGGTGCTTAATTTGGGCAAATATATCTATGTAGAAAAATTATTTTAAGCATTTGTAGCCACTGTTTTAAATACTTTTCATGACACGATGTTATATTTTGTTTTCATTAAGTAAGAAAATAACATTCCAGGGGAAAGCCAAAAATGCAGGAATCTACAGACAAATGATTGCAGGTTTTTCCTACTATCAGATAAAAACCCAGGTTTTTTTTTTATTTTATCTAGGAAACTTGAACAAAAATCATCAATTTGAACAAATGCAAAATTTTCAGAAAACGATATAAAAAATTCGCAAAAAAATCTGAAGACTTCAGATCTGACAACAAAAAGTGAATTGAGAAAATAATTTCAGATAATAGTATTACATCAAATCAATCTCTTAAAATTGTTGAAAACAAAGTTGATGTTGAGATTTGATGATGGCCCTCCACTATCCCCCGTACATGGGAACTTGGGCTGGATTATCTTAAAAGATATTTTTAATGATGTCTCTTTGACTTTTTGATCTGTAGATTTGCTTCAATTTTCTGAATGTTATTCCCATGTACGTCCATCATTGCCTTTTTATTTTTTTTCCTTGTATTTTGCTGCTTGCTATATTCAACTTTTGAACAGGGACCATCTGAGAAAAGGGACATTTTAGGGTAAAACCCCTTCCCACACACACATGAGTCCATTTTCAGGGTTTTATAAGGGTTATTTAAAATTTGAGCTAGAATGTAAGAGGTTAATCATATTTGTTTCCTAGGCCCAAATGGTTGTTCATAAAGTAATCAAACTAACTAAGCTCAAAATATAAATTTCAAGAAAGGCGGGAGACATTTTTTCCAAAATAAAATTCTACAAATGCTCATAACTTCAGATAATCCTGATCATTTTAATGTAAAATATTCATTTTTTAATGTAAATAAACCGTTTTGAACATTTATACACTCAACAATCAATAACTAAGCTCGTAGAATACTTTTTCTGGTCTTAGTACAATCAGTGGTGAAAAGTTTTATTAGATTTTTCAAATGAAATAATAATCATTTGGTTTGTGACATTCCAACTCTTTTCTCTCAATTTGTATCACTTTGATGTCTTCTACAAAATTGTAGCCAGAGAAATTTCCTTTTAAATTATATTAATGACATATGATGTTGGATTTACGTTAAAGGTAAGACGAGCGTTTTCACAGTGATTAGTATGATTTTGTCTTTGAAAAAACCGTTTAAAAGTTTATAAAATCTTCAAAAAAATAAAATGTTCTAGACCCCCCGGTGGATTATTTAAAATTTGGACTCAAATGAAAGGGGAAGGTCCCAGCTTTCGAATGGTGCAAAAATTAGCGATGCTAATTTTCGAAAAATAAAGTTTTCTCCCAGAGACACCGTGGCCATGTGTTAAAAGCGTATTACCCTCAAACTGCACTGATTAGATATGATGAATCTCTAGCCATATCGTCAATCGGCTGTATGCGCATATTACCCAACATGCGCATTTAGGAACACTACCCCCTAATGTAGTTTGCTAGTGTACAAAATTTTGTGACAATCTGTCAAGTGGTTTTTGAGATAGCGTCCAATACGACTGTTCATTGACAAAATTTTTTGAGCAGGATCGAGAAAAATCCAAAAATGTTCCAGAAAGGAGACCCAAAAACAGCTGGAAAATCAACTGTTCGACCAAAATTCACATGGTAAATTGTTTAAGAAATCCTAAAGGATCCAATAGTGAATAAAAGTAAAGATTATTGAGAAATGTGAGCGGTTTTTTCAAGTTTAATTCGAAAATATGAATAGAGGAAGTGATAAAAAAGTCCAATTTTTCTGACTGGTATGTCTAGCTGACTTATAAATAGATCTGACTTCATTACTACAAAGTAGAAAAGCTGCCCACCATTAAAATAAAGAGAATATGGTGGTCAAATTGTGCACAAAATATTTGAACTGCTTGTGAGGAGATATTTAAAAAAAATCGACATGGACAGCAAAACGAACTCTTTAACTGTCACTTGGCACGAATTTAACCAGAAACTTTCTTCGACAAGTACCGCCTGTATTTCCCTGAGATAAACAAGAAGAAAAATTTAAAAAATTGAAGAGGCTGACAATCTGTGGAAACTGCAAATTACTCAATCTTTCATAACGATTGACACAATGAATAGCTACAAATACAAAGCAGACTGTCTCCAAATGCGACCGTTTTCTCTGAAAAGTACTTAAATAATTCCCACAAAATTTATACTCCTTGTAAGTTGAATTTGGAATCGTGCCATTACGCAAAAACGGTGGCGGAGTGATAAAAAGTCAAATGTGTTGTTTTTGTGCTTTCGACCACATTCAAAATTTTGAGTTGTTTTGGAAGTCAAGCTTTTGTAAACAGAAAACGTAATAAAAAATAACCTTGATTTGAAAAGAGGAAGGTTCAGAGTATGCATTATAGATGGCACACGAGTTGTCCAAAAATTGAAGTCGAAAAATTGCTTCATTGGACGCTTTTTCAGAAACCTCTTGACAGAACATCACAAAAAATTGCAGATGTAAACACTACCAGTTGATTTCGCTGAAAGTTGCATTAATTTCCATCAATCCATTCAAATATTATGCACAAAACAAAGTGTTGCATTTTTTTCGAGTATGCTCCATAATTATTTAATTCTTAACATTTGAGTTATGCTTCTGGCAGTAGCATATTAGTGACGAGTGGAAAGCGGGATATATCGTATTTGGTCCGCAATGTGTCAACAGATCTTGAAAGGTTTTGTGTTCTACTTACATTCTTTTTTTTTTCTTTTTTCTTTCCAAGAGCGATATAAGGCGTTTTAACTTTGTTCAATGATGAGAAATGATGGTATACAGAAATCCGGAACAATACTTAATGAAAAATTCGTAATGTTAATTTATTCTTGAATATTTCCTTCCATCCTGACGTCTCTGCATTCTTTGCTCCACAGTGGGCCCGGCCGGTTTATGTTCTCTGCTATTTCAATGTTTTTAAGTTAACATATTGGAAAATATGAACATAGACAAGAAGAATAATAACAATCTTTTGTTATTCTCCGGGGTCAGGCATAAGTTATGGCTGGGGAAGTATGAATAGTAAATCGTCGCGTGGGTCTTTGCCGATTTCCATCCGAAATTTGTTGTTCGTTGTTCGTTGCTTATATTTTTTGTAGTCACAGGCTCGCAAGGCCCGCAGCTAACCCCACTATCTCGCAGGAGGACCGTCGTGATGTTGCTGTTTTGGGTCCCGAACACCACCAGGACGTTGTTGCACTCCGCACGCCGCCCCTAACATGGAGAACAGACGCGTACGAAGCCCCCTAACTCAGTCTGCATGCGACCAAAGCATCCACCGGGGTTGGGTACCCGATCTCCGCTAAGGTTGCTCGCACCCCAGCTAGCACCACGGGGAGGTAGAGAATCGGAGTTGCAGACAAGAGGTGATATGACCACTACCCGAAGGTTGGGTGTATGGGGTCTCAAGTTGCACATTGTCTACTTCACTAGCCTAGCCTAGTGAATAGTAAATAGATTTTGTAAAATTACTTGTAATAGATTTTGGCGTCCTCAATTCGAATCATTTGCCAGATTTTGTGCTTCAGAAGCTTTTGGAATGGCGGTTTCATGTCCTTTGGAACAAAATGGACAGAATTGGCCTCATACCACTAGGACACTTTATAAATAAAGCATGATGCCAAATCTGGCCAAAAAAGCGGAGCTTCGTTGTGCTGCTGCAAGAGCAGATGGCCTGCCAAACGAAATATTTGGACTTGAACATTTTCTTTTTCTTAAATTCGACGTCCACATTTTACTTGCTCTTGCCGCTGAAAAACTCCATCCCTGGAATTTGCTTAGACCAAACCCACCGGGCGTTGCTATTTCAGTCGGTATTTTAGATGTTTTGATTCGTAGCGTTTTTATCTACTTACTGATTTTCGCACCCATTGTTGCCATCCACGTTGGTATATGTGTTTGTTTATTTTCTGATAGCGACGACCGACTGCGTTGCTACCGGGTTGCTACATAAACGCATCCTGTAACAACCTACTGCTCGAACGCTATTTCTCAAATCAAGTAAGCGACTGTTGGTGCGATGATGGGTTGATAGATAAGTTGCTGAATCTACTCGATTCGAGGTTTAGCAACCATTGCAATGGGTGGGCTTGGTCTTAAAATCGGCTTTTATATACGTTTTGTCGTCCATCACACAGCAGCCATATTTTGTCAGCATCTTCTCGTAGAGCTTCCGTGCCCGAGTTTTAGCCGTCGATTGTTGTCGCTCATCGCGGTTTGGGATGTTCTGTACCTTGTATGTATGTAGTCTAGCTCTCTTCTTTGCATTCTGTACGTAGCTCTGCGACATGCCGATCTGTTTAGCCAAATCACGGCTTGAAACGTTGAGATTTGCTTTAATCATCCGCTTCGCCTTTCCCTCCGTCTTTTTGTTCTCCGGTTCCGGTTTTCTTCCAGCTCCTTTACCGTGGTCCAAAGTCAACCGCTCCTGGATCCGCTTCAACACTCTGGAGACGGTTGAATGGTGAATGTGCAACATTTTTCCCAACTGCCGGTGCGACAGGTCAGGAAATTTCAGGTGTTTGGAAAGAATCTGTTCTCTCGACTCGCGTTTATTCACCTTCATTTTCGTTAAATCGAAAAACACGACCTCGAGTTTGACAGCATGTAAACAATACACGTCAATGAGAAAGTGTGTAAAATTAGGTTGATTTTTACCCAATGGTAAAACAGCTATGCCACGTTGAATGTGTCGCAATAATGTCATATTCGCTCTTTACGTATCTACAAATTATGAAAATTTAACTAATAAGATGATTTTTGGGATCCTTGATATAAATGTCGGTGACAAGGTAATCTTTCCCGTACATATCAAGTTTGATTGACAAAGTAGCCAAAATCTTGCGCAGATGTGAAGTGAAATTCCTTTGCTTGGTCCAGCTAGGTTGCAAGCTTTAGGTTTACAAATTATTTGAAGAAGTTATATTTTTAATTTTTATTAAACTCGTCATTTTCCATGGGTTTATGAAACGTCCACTATTTCATAAGGTGGCACTGTCTTTTGCTATATATTCAAACAGATTCAATTTTTTTTGCACCTAAGAAGCTTTGTTTATAAATTCCAAATCATGTACCTGTCTCGGAAAAAGGCTTCAATCGATACAAAATTGCAAGCTAAGATAGCTGTACAATTTAAACCACTCTCTGCCAGAGCTTAAACCTGCCATCTGTTTCAAGCACCGGATGATGTACGAAAATTGAGTTTTTATTCCCCTGCTTCGCCATTTTATTGATGTCAGCGGACATGAGCTTGGTGTGCTTGCTACTCTGCAAGTCGGTTCACATCTGTGAATGACAAAAAGCACCAACAAAAAATAGCGCTGGTTGGATAAAACAGATTGCCGGAAACCGGGCGCTAGCTGACAGCTTGTCAATACCTGCGGGAGATTCTAAATTCGAACAACCTCATGTGCCTTATCCAAAAACATCATCGACTGGTTGGTTGGGCTGGACAAATGCACTCACAGAATCGGCCATTGCATATCGATGGCTCAGCAGCGCTAAACGAATGTCGTTCATCCCTCGAATGTGTTTAATATTGGCCGGCCAAGGTTTTCTTATTTTCCGGAAGCGCTCTATTATTGGAATTTTCCGTGTGCACCCTTCCAATCTGCTTTAGTTTGGCCATTTAGGCATACTTGTATGTAAAGTAAGGGTGAATGTTGCTTTCGGTTTGGGCTTTAGATCATTGGCCGATAGAAATAATTCAATGGTGGGCAGCTGCAATCCGGTTCAGTTGTAGGGGAGATGGGGGCATAATGGCCACCTTAAGGAAAACGGTTATTTAACCATAGAAAATAGCTATAATATGGAGGTTACATTATTGTTTCGTGTTCAGACACTTAAAAAGCCTATTCCCTAACGGGCTGAAACGTGAAAAACTAGATGAAAACGTTAAAAAATGCATTTTAAAAAATTTTGCCAAAAGCTGAAAACCAGCCACTGTGGAGGCATAATGAGAACCCCCCCTGAGGCAGTATGAGCACCATTAATCAGAGCAAGATGTACGTTTTTGCCGGGGTATCTAGCAGCGAATTCAATTCGATGAAGTCAGGTGAGTCGTAGATTCATCAAACAAAGCAATAACAAAATAATCTAGGTCTGTTTGTAGAATACAAACAATTCACGCACGCATACATTAAGTGCTTTGTTCGGAGGATGATGCTACTAGCCGTATAATGTAACAATAAAAAAATCGATCATGAACTGTTAATGTAAAAAAATCACGCTATTCTTTTGATTACCTCTCCGACACCTTACCAATAGGCTAAATTGTCGGATGAAAACTAGTCAAGGTGTGGCGCTATAAATCAATTTTAATTCGCTGCTAGATTCTACGGCAGAAAATGCTCATTATGCCTCGATAATATGGTGCTCTATATGCCCCTAGTGAACCAATTTAAGTAAAAAACGTGTTTTAAAATTGATAAAAGTGAAAAATCAAAAAATTTATGATGGTAAAAATTGAGAAACAATGTGTACATCATGTTGCAGTGCGTACATTATAGATCAAGGTTATTTTAAGATCATAAGAGCTTATTTCGTGGTGCTCAAAAATTATAATATTTTAAAGATGATAAGGAGATTCCTTTTTTTGTGAAAAATTAATACTATACGAAGTACGAAACAAATCCTCATGAAAATTTATTTAAGAAAATACGCACTTTCGTAGAAAAGCGTAGTTCTCATTATGCCTCGGGTGCTCGTTATGCCCTCATCTCCCCTATAGCTGTACGAAAACCGCCCAATGCTGATCGATAACATGAAACATAGGAACAGGTCAGTGCCACTTCCGGTATGGGTATATTTTGAACCCGATCATGACCTTCTGCGGTGTTGGATAACTGCATCGAACTATTGGTAAAGTTGCAGCAGAGTTAAGTTTCTGTGAATAGTTGCCAACTTTTATTGATCTTTCTCAAAATCTGCACACCAACCAATTCAGTAAATTTTTGCGACTAAAGCATGACTTTTTGCACATTAAAAAAAATCCCGAGAAATAGATTATTAGGAGAAAAAAGTCCCATAGTCCAAAATCCTGTCATTTTTCATCAAATTTTCAAATAAAATATTCTCTAAAAGTGGGACAGTAGTAGTTTAAGAGTTTTCAAAGAAATAATGACAACCATTTTTATTGATGAATTAAAAAAAAACAATTCCTATATAATATTTATGTAAACTTAGTCATTTTTTGCTTTTAAAGCTTTATGTCAAGTGTCGAGAAGTTTACGGTTTGAGACAAGACTTAAAAAAACCATTTAAACATTGAATTTGATAGATTGATTGATAGATGTAGTGACTTTATTTTAAATGTTTTTTTCGGCTAAAAGGACGCTCGACTTTTCTCTCCAAATTTTTTTAACTGAATGATCTGATCTGACTGAAGGCGTACATCACGTTCGGCATTCCAAAACTTCTTCTTCATTTTCATCTACAAATAAACACGACGACGAGCGAGTGTGTAAAAGAGATGCTGATAACATTTTACTTTTCGCTCGGCTTTCAACTTTCTTTCTCTTTTTTATTTCCCTTTTACACATTCAATCTCAACTTTTCATTTATTGAAATAACAGAACTCATTTTTGGGATTGATCCAACTCCCGCATACAACATCCGCCTTTTTCTCTACTCTTATACAGCTCAAAGTATGAAAGTTATCAAATAGCTCTGATTTTTATCCTATACTTTATAAAAATATTTAAATGACTGTAATATAACAGGAAAACTTGACTGGTGTTTTAAACCTTAGACAAAACAAATTTATTATTTTATGTTCTGAATGTCTTCATGGTCACTGTATAAAAAAATTATAATGCTTTTATTTTAAATAGCAATTTCTTAGTTTTCTTAACAATTCTTTAATAAATTGTCTTATAGTTTATTAAAGAATTAAATTTTGCATCTTCTTTGCATCTTTTAACTATTTGTTTACTTTTAATGGTCTCCGTCTATATTTATAATTTTTCACCTTTTCTTCCTTATTTCCATTCCTTCTTTGAAAAAATAGTTATGTTTACTTATTTAAGGCAATCAATAATAATAATCACAAACAGCTAGTTTTGATTCCTTCAATTATTAGGTTAAAGTCGGCTTAAATATATAAATAGTAATATAGTATTTTAACGAACCAGTACAAACTGAAAATCTCTATGATAAAAATATACAAGAAATTGTATTAAAATAAAAAAAGTTTTAAAATAGTATTTAAATAATGAAATTCGTTGCATGGATCTAACTGAATCTGTCAGTCACAGTCATCCAATGAAACAAATATTTTATTAACATTAAATCGAACTTGAATGTTATCTAGATATTATGCCAACTATTTGTGAAACCTTTCTTTATTTTTATTCCGTTTCTCTTCTTTTATTTCTTTTTTTTTGTTATTAGGTATAACGAAAAAGGGAAAGCTACGCATAGAAGCTCTCACTTACTTCATTGTGTAATCATTATTGATTTTTTCGAGCAACTAAATTGAATTTACCTCTCTGGAGTCTTCTTTTGATTGATTATTGTTTCGAAAAACAGGGCCGTAGCAAGGTGTCTTCTGATCAAACATTTTATTCGAGTTTATATCACTTGTTTATTATACTATATCATCTTTATGGAAATATTTAGATCTTCCATTTCCTTTCCATTCATATAAAACTAGTTTGTGCCTTTCGTAAGACATCTTTATTCTCTGTATAATTTCAAGTGCCTTTTTATTTATTCAAGATTTAATTTGTTACTTTTCGCACAGTAAAAACTAGACTTGACCTCCTGCAATCCATCTTTCCATTCTGAATAATAATAATCGACTTTTCATTCTTTGAAAAATAAATTTGTGAGTATCTTTTGAGTCTGTTTTACATCAAACGCCATTTCATTTAATCAACTTCACAGGCATCATTTTAATTTTATAACACTATATTCATCATTGTGTTTTGGCTTCACTTCATCACACATAACGAAGTTAAAAAAATGATTGTTCCTCACTTCAATTTCACTTCCGTTTATACAACATGAGACTTTTTTGCCAGCTACTCCCGGATAATCTAAGCTCAGTCGTAGAAGACTCCTTTGACTAGGTCTCAGGGTCGGCCTACGGCTGGGTAATCGGAGGGGAACGCGGACAAAATTTACAAGACAAACTGTGGGTTTTTCGAAACAAACAAAGAACAAAAGCAAATATAAGTACGGAAAGAATTCTTATTTATTAAATGGAGAAAAACTACTTTAAACCTTTGATTTTTCGATTTTGATTTATGGCTTTTATTTAACGTTACTGTGTAGTGTGTGTGTAGGGTGTGGGTTGGGCTGTAGTTGGCTGGATGCGGTACGTACCGATGCTGCGATGCTTACTACGGTGGTGAGCGCTCACTGCTGGTCGACCTTCCTTCGGGGATTTCCGCTTACCAAATGGTTCCCAATATGGCGGCGGGGATTGGTTGGGAAATCCACCTCTCGAGATATTCCTTGTGCTGTTTTGGATGGCGCTTGTCTGGCGTTGACAAGCAGGTGAGGGTTCAACGGCGTCTTCCTTACACCAGGCAAGCTAGGCCGAATCGTGCGACGGTGATAAAACGGTGACAGCAAAACACGAGAACTTCACACAACAATTGACGATTGTGGGTTCAAAAAAACTCACAACTCCACATACATAGAGTTGGACAAAATCACGTCTGACTCGCACGAACGCCGGAAGAAATAGGAGGCTGAGTCAACGACTCTTCTTCTTGGGTTTCCGCTCCACATTCTTCTTCCTCATTCCATCTGACTCGTTTGGGCGAGTTCTTGCAGATTGCATGCAACCCACATGCAATGTCGACCTTGAAGACGATGTTGGTTGCAGCCTTGCTGCTGATGAAACCACACGCCCAACTTAAAACTAACAAATTATGTACTTTTTTAAACCTAACTCCTATATAATTATTTTTATCTTTAATCCTAACTATATTTTAAAAACAAGACGAAAAACATCAGTTTGACAAATAATTAAAATGAAACAAATAAAAAAAACATCTGAGCCGATTGTAACGACGGTTACAAACACTCTGTTCTCGCAAGTCATCATTTTGTTTCGAATAATTTCAAATGCTTTTTCATTTATTCAAGGCTCAATTTGTGACTTTCTTTTAATTGTTTTTTTAAGATTACGATTTACAGTCCCCCCACAATTATGGGTCACACGCAATTATTAGTCACCGAAATTGAATGAAATTATTTCATATTATTATTTTTAGTTTATCAATAATATCATCAAAATGCATTAAAAATATTACTTGCGCGCTTGATAACAGTAAAAATGCTGTTTGAATAGTTTTTGTCATTCATTAAATATTATCTGTTGAACTATCGCATAAATTTCCACTGTTATAAGGTTGACATTAAAAACCGTTATGGCCCTTATATGGGTATTTAAAAAATTCCAAAAAAATAAATAGGTATTATGTAAGCGCTAAGGACGAGTTTACATTTTCCAAATGAAGCTGCACATAATCATGGGTCGCTTTTTTGCAAACACAACAAAATATTTCTTGGTTGCTATAGCTCAATTCAAATGCCCCTTGAATTTATACTATCAAAGAATGCCCCTGAATGTTTGCCAGAAACTTGATGTTTTCCAGGAAGATTTTCGGGTGTTGCCATGGACTTCTATGTGACTAATAATTGTAAGCAATTTGAATAATAATTGTTGCGGGATACAATTTTGACCCATAATTGTGGTTTTGATAAAAGTTGATAGTTTCGGTAAATTATGTTATATTTGAACAAAATTGAAAATACAAAAATATTTGAATTCAAAGAGGAATGACTGAATGACTATAATTCATGCAAAGCTTGATATTTGGTCTACTAACACCTGCATGAACGAACATTTTGTGGTGAGAGGATACGTTAAGTGACTAATGGTTGTGGGGGGACTGTAAGACGTTAGACTGTTTGTAGACTGTGTTAAGATGTTATTTTTCATGAAGCATTGACTTATTCATCAAACAATTTTATAACATTTTATTAATAATTGTGTTTATAGGCTTTTACTCATTACACAAAACAGGGTTAAACAAATTATTTATCATCACTTAATTCCCTTTCCACGCATATAAAACTCAGTTTGTGCCTATCGATAGTTTGTTTTTAATTTTTCGTCATCTCAAATGCTTTTTCATTCATACAAGATTTAATTTGTAGCATCTTGCACATAACAATTTCCTGCAAGTCGTCTTTTTATTCTTCATCAAATGCCTTTTCATTCATTCAAAATTCAATTTATGATCTCTCACACAAACAAACAAGACTTGATCTCTCGCAAGTTATCTTATGATTTTGCATCTTTTCAAATGCCTTTTCACTTTATTCAAATTCAGTTTGTGGCCTCTAGCACAAACCAAACTGGACTTGACGTCTCGCAAGTCATCATTTGATTTTACATTGATAGATTTACGAGGACTTTCAAATAGCTTTTTCCTGAAAAAGATTGCAATTTGAACTTTGATGTCTATGCTTTTTGCTTTATTCCTCGAAATCGTCATTGAAGTTTAGAACATGAATTCAAAATTAAAACTCACGTCTGATATCAGTTAAAGTAAGGTTGCTAGAATTTTTTCAGCACGAGCAATATCTGGGCAAATTTTGTTAAAACCCAGAAGTTACTTAGCAAAAATCAAGGAAAAAAATTGAAAAAAAAATTCTCTTCAAAACTCATCGACAGATTTCAAATCGCATTCAAGGCTTTTAAAAAACCTTTCATGATTATTTTTGAAAAACTTGCTCAGAAAATTTCGTGTTGGAGACATAAATAAAAACATTTTACAACACAATTTGTTTTTTTTTGTTTGATTTGCCAAATAAAGTGAATAGATACGAGCTAAATTCGGACTTTTCTCAATAAAATCTTGGCAACCGGGCCGAGCCGAACTGTTCCCAAATATTTAATTCGGGCAATCTGGCAACCTTTAAGTAAAGGATAATCAACGAGAACAGAATCATTCATTGTCTCTCTAAATAAAACAAACAGAACTATACTTAAAAAGACAGACATCAAATTTTTGCAGAATGTTGTGTATTCTTTTAGTAAATAATCAATGTTTATATTTGGTTTTTGTAATCAAATTTGAAAATTCTCTTAAGAAACTTTGTACTTAAATTTGGAAAAAAAGAAGAATATAGCTAATTGATTGAATGATGAAATTCTAGATTAAAAATTGAATCATACGACTTTGAAACAACACAATTAAGTTTCATCCACAGATCATTCGTTTATTTTTTTTTAATTGGCAGATAAGCTACTAACTTAAAGTTTAGCACTATATCGAAAACTATTTAGAAACATCTTTCTGTAAATAAAAATGAAATATGATAATTATTTTAATTTTTCTTATTCGATTTATTGAAGATCAGTTTGATTAGAAGCAATACCATGGTTAACATAAGTAAAAAAATGTGTTCTGTAGAATGATCAAATGGGCATTTTCCTTGATTAATAAGTCCTTGTCTCAATTCAACCCAACTGGGGGAGTAAATAAAAAATGCTGTTTGAAGTTTTTTTTTTGTGAAAATACCCACAATTTTTCCCATTCTCAACTTCTCATGGACTTTTCATAAATTTTGATCTGTGTATAGTATCACATTTCATGAAATGTCCCGGAGAAGTAGAAAATGGGAACAAACAGAAAAACACTTTTATTGGCGAAAAGTAAAAATCGGCATATCACGGCAGTAATTAATTAAATTTGACAGAAATATTACGAAATCTCCCCGATTCACCCCATTTTGCAGAAACCAATCCAATTTCATGAAAATATATAAGCATCCACCCTCTAGTGACATGGTCGTTACTTACGAGAATATTCAAAGGCACAAGAAATTTTGCCAACTCAGCTAGTGAACTTAAGAAATATTATGAATTTTAGCATTTGAAATCTTCACGTTTAGGGTAAATGTACCCGACCTTGGCACCTAAGGCATGGTTTACCCTTTTTTTCGACATTCCTACCTTTTTGTTGAGTGCACCATATAACATCCTTTGAAGAATTTACTTGCTAACTTGCTTAGAGTTCAACAAAAATATGTTTTCTCTATGGAACTTTCATTAATGTGAGTAAAATGCATGCAAAGTACTCACTGCGGTGCTCCAATTACTTGGCCGCCGTACCAATTGTTTGCCGTTTCGATGATCCGATTCTTGACCACCAGCAAAATGCAATAGATCTTTACCAACAATGCTCAATTGACAGTTAACAGAATCGTTGGCTATTCTGAATATAAGGAAACTGACAGAATGACGTCAGCTGAGCGTAAAGTTTTATGCGACGATGGAACACCGGGCGCCACTCATACAACAAAAAGGCTTTTGAAAACATTGATGAAATTTGGTTGAAAGGGAAGCACAAAATAAGCTTTCATTTCAAAAAGTCGAAAATCCAGAAATTTCGCAATGCGATTGCGAAACATAGGGTTATTTTCACTATACAAAACAACTGTCTTCATATTGTGGAGTTTGGCTTCATAAAGTAAGAAATTGAAAAATTCCTTGAATGGTATTTAAAAATTTTGCCCTTTTGAATTTGTTAGCTGAGATTATGAGCTTTTAGCAAGAGCCATCTAGGATGCCCGGGGTGTTGCGCAGTGGTTTGACACGCCAAATAGATGTTAGAATATAAACCTTGCTAAAACTTTTTTTTTTAATTCGACTCACATCAAATATTTTAAGGAATAATTAGAATGCAAACGATATTTTCCTGAACTTCCAACTTCTGTATCCATGAAGAAAATTAGAAGAAAATCCAAAAAATTAAATCTGAGTAGGTATATGGTTCCCAAGCAATAGAAAACGATTCCAAAACTCAATTAATTATGTATTTTATATACTAAAGACATAAATTGCCATCGATCTAACAATTTTTAGATAAGAAAAACATCTTAAGTCTTGTGAGATTAATTTAACTTAGTTTTTTTTTCAATACTTCGAACCACTGTGTTCTGTAGAAGACCACGTGGCTTTTGCTCGGCAGGCTGCAATGCAAACACTGTTCGCACGCATACCAATGTACCTTCGATTCATAGTTCCCAAATAGCGATTTTTGCATTTGCAATGCTTGGATATGACTTTTAGTTAGTCGAATCATTTATGTTCTTTAACTTATTTCGAAGCTTAAGTTGATAGCAACGGTCTTATCATACAACCCAATTAGTATGAAAACATTTGTGCGTAGTTTTAAATGAATATTTACACTGGCGGTGTATTTCGATTGAAGTTGCATGCCAAGAAAGGGAACAAAATTAGTTTTAAATTTTTATTCAAAACCAAAATAAATATTCACTCTTTAGTCTTTCTAGTATTTTTTGATTTTTGCCGAGTTTAACTGTAAGCATGAGTATTTATAGCAAATTTTTGAAATGAATGTCCGCGTTTGAAATCGCATGTGAATTTAACAGTTACACTAGAAAGGTGAGTTTATCTGATTTTCATACGGTGATTTCCAACATAATTGCCTCGGATGCATATCGAAAAAAATTAACTACTTCAATAAAGTACAAACAATCAAAAAATTCGGTATGCACAGATTTGAAACAAATTATTCTCTTCGCAATGAAAATATATTCTAAATTTTTTAAGCTCAATTTGGACCTGAAAAACATGAAAAGACATGTTGGCATGCCAAGAAAAGGACCATGCCAAAATAGGGCTCACTTACTCTAATCCATTTTATGTTGGAATGTGGCTCAGCGAATTTCTGAAATCTCTCGTTTTATGTTTTTCGTGGATCTTCTATATATATAAAACTGAATGTTTGTCTGTTCCCCATAGACTACTATACTACTGTGAATCAATGTGAACTTTGGTATGTAAGAGTTTTTGGGATCAGAGATGGTATCTAAAATACTTTCAAACCGCTCGGACTTAAAGAAAACGGGGCTCCCATACAAAATTAATAAAAATATGGCACAATTCTAACAATTTTCGGAAACTACTGAACCGAACCACGTGAAATTTGGTGTGTAGTTGTTTTCAAGACCGGAAACGGTTTTTATAATACTTTCAAATTTCTCTAAATCCAAATAGAGGGGGCTCCCATACAAAATCAACGAAATTTTGACACAATTCGAAAATTTTTCAAAACTACTAAACCGATTGACGTGAAAGTTTGTGTGTATCCGTTTTTAAGACAGAAATTGGTTTTTATAACACTTACCAATCTCTCCGAATCCAAAAAAGAGGGCTCCAATACAAATTTATCGAAAATTTCACACAATTCGAAAAATTTTCAGAAACTACTGAACAGACCAAAGTGAAATTTGGCGTGTATCCGTTTTGAAGACCGAGAATAGTTTCTATTACACTTTCAAACCCCTCCAAATTAAGGGAGAGGGGGCTCCCATATAAAATTAATAAAAATATGATACAATTCGAACAATATTCGGAAACTACCGAAACGATCAACGTGAAATTTTGTGTGTGGCCATTTTCAAGACCGGGAATGGTTTCTATAATACTTTCAAACCCTTCCAAATCCAGAAAAGGGAAGCCCCCACACAAAATTGACAAAAACTAACAAAATTTTAACGATCCTCGTACCATTTTTATTAAAAATTGATAAACGTAAGTGTTTTGACATAATGAGATGATTTATTGAATTTACATATAAGTTTTTACAAAATTTGATGAGATATTGTATCGATAGGCGCATCCCATTTCACAAATGAGTCTTTATTTTCAATATTCATATTCAATAAATGTAACATACATATCATTATCGAAACCAATGTCTTAGTGTTTTCATAAAATTTGGCACACTTTTTGATTATTTACAAATTTGCCAGTATTTAAATACTCCTCCTGCATCAAAAGAGCGATTTATTCATTGAACTGAAGATCCCTCCTATTTTTGCGGCTCCTTTAATCTACAAATCTTCAAATAACGTCGGGACTAAAGATGATCGAGAAGCTCAGATGCTATGAAAAATAGTTCGCTTTTGAATAATGTTGAAATTTAATTTTAATGGATGTTTATTTTGATTTTAGTATTTTAACGAACATTCTTTTTTTCTATGGAAGGGGTAGCAAAGCACATCGGATGAGCTAGTAATGTACTAAAAATATCACAAAAAAATTAAAATTATGTTAGTTTTAATTTGTTTTCATGTATTTTAGATTAAATATTTAATGAGCCTAGTTTTATAAATATAAGCAAATTATTCGGTAGAAAAAACAATGGTATTAAAGAAGAAAATCAATGATTTGTTCAGTTTTTTTTTATTTCCATTCATTACATATGACATCGGAAACCAAAAATCTTATTTCACTTTAAGTGAATCTCTTAATCAGCTTAAATATAGCTGATATAGTGAAATTGCATTATTCGACCAATCTTTGTTCAAAAAAGCCATCTTTTTCTACCATTTTGCCTTTCGACTCAATTTTCAGACACCAACAACATTTTAAAAAAATATTTAAATTCTTAAATAGATTTGATAGAATAGATAATTGATAGTTTAAATAGATTGCAGACAGATTAAATAGATAGTAAACATGTAGGCGATTCCAAAATGGTATAACTTATGAAAATCGGTTCAGTAGTTTTGAAAAAAAAAGAGCCAAAATAGTAAAACGGGTCTAAATGACCCTAACCGGCTAATTTATTTTAAACTGTAAATGAAGGTTAAAATCAGCATATCTCTCATGTTTATAGTTTTAGAAACATCGTAATATAACACAAAATGTATTCCAGGAAATATTCAGCTACAACACTTCAGTTTTCCGTTATTCAAAGTCTAAGAAAAAAGCTGAAAAAGCATGCTTCGAAAAAAAATGTAGATTAGCTACGAAATATTCAACAAAATTTTCACTCAGTGTCCAAGAAAGCTGAAATTAGAAGTTACACGTTACGCTCAATGACGTGTTTTTTAAAAATCTTGACCACAATAAATATAAAAAAGTGGTGTAAACTTTGCAGTAAATGAACTGTCAAAATTGTTTGAATTACAGTTGATAAATTAAAAAAAATGGATCGAAAAGTTTACGTATTTTGGCACATTTTATCATCTTTATATTTTCAAAAATACGAAACACAGATTTTTTGAAAAATTTTCAAAACTAGCTGAAAGAATATTCACCAGAATGGCAATTCCATAGCGGTTCTAGTGAAGTTATTTTACAAGTGCTGCAATGCTTTTTAAACTTTTCAAATTTTATCTGCTGTGATTTGAACAATTTTGACGCTTCATTGATCAAAAACTGCGGTTTTTACAATACTTTTTTTTTAATTTTAACAAAAATATATCCTTGTGCGTAGCGTAGAGTATCTTACTTCAGCATTCTTGAACACTAAGTGATATTTTTTAGAGTAGCTGATTTATTAACTTTTTCCGAAGAATATTTTTAAGGATTTTTTTCTTAGACTTTTAATAACGGAAAACTGAAGTGTTGTAGCTGAATTTGGTCTGGAAAACATATTCGAGTTACGTTACGAGGCTTCGAGGCGTATAAATTTAATACAAATCGGTTGAGAAACAAGAGAGATACTCCAGGGACTGTAACGATTAAAAATTTGTAGGACGGATGAGGGTTGAACATTAAACCAATATGCACAAATGCGTGAGGATTATACATGATGAGAAAGTGAAATATTTTTAACACATTATTTTTTGTAGTTCTGGTGAGGATTGATACATAAATAAACACTTATACAAAAACGTAAACCTAATAAAAAAAAAATTGAAATTTGAAAATCTATACCGACATTATCATAGTTTCAAGTTTTTCACTAAGCGCAAAGGTGGAACTTGGTGGATCGGTTTTATTATTTGGAATCACAAAGTGTTGATTTGATTCCTAAAAATTTAAAACAAGAAAACACCAGATGATGTAGAGTATGGTGAGGTAAAAGTACGACCTTAGTACTATCCTATTTTTAGAAAATTTTGCAAATGTTTTTCCAAAAATACAAAGAACAGCATTTGATTCCTTAGACTTCTATCTCTTTTCTAAAAAATAACGAAGATAATCTATCGACGCATTAGATAGCAGTAGTTCTTTTTAGGTTTATTTATCACACTTTACCACCTTGTGGCATTCTTGTCTAAGTTGATAGCAGTAGTGAAAATGCTTAACTGCTATCGAAACGTACTCTTACCCCACCTCTGCCTGGGGCAAAAGTTCGAATGATGGGGGGTAAAAGTACGTCCATTTAAAATTCACATTTCTTCGTGAAGTCCAGAGGAAAATTTTTGTATATCAGTCTTTTCCTACAGCAGCAGCTTCTCTGATCTTTTCTGATACAAATCGTATACATAGACGAACAACCTGCGCGAATTCCCGATCAGGAGAGCATATCAAAATAATAACTCGAACATATCTCACCAAGATATTTACATCTGATTCAGTTATAACTTAGTACACCAAATTTTTGATTTTAAGTTTCTCCAATCCGAATAATATTTTATTCTGATTGACAGACTTGAATGGTGTTGAGCTCATTTTCAATAATCAAGATTTTTTTCGGATCGCCCTAAAACAAAATGATTATATCTTATTTTGATATACGTACAACTTTTTCTGAAACACGGACATCGAAGTCAACGGCCCAAACCGTACATTAATGAGTTTCGCTCAACAGATCCATAAAATTGAATCCAATTTTATGGAATCCAAAAATGGGGCATGGTTTTAGCTAATAATGTGGTTTATTAACATCCCACTAGAAAATTTTCTCGTAGCACTCATATCTTGAAAAGTTATAATTTTGATAGGATTTGTTCTGCCCAAAATCAAACTATGCTATCTGAACGAGATATAATCTTGAAAGGAGCAAATCTAAAATTGATATAATTTAGCTATGATCGCATAGATTTTTTGATATAATTTGAGATATTTTAACATCCTACGAGTACTGAATAATAACTCATTTAGATAGGAAAAGATTAGTATCAAAATATCTCATCTTGATATAATTTAGTTTTTCCCTCCTGATCGGGTTCGTAGCTCTCCACTAATTGTCCAAATACAACTGGTTTACGAAATCCAGTTTTCATCGTATTTGAGCATTTTTTCACACGAGCTGGTCTTCGAAGATACAAAATATGCGCTGATGTTTTCAGCGCATTTGACAAAAAGGCAAAACTTTCCATTCAGATTTACATCAGTGGAACCTGTATATCATTCGTACTTTTGCCCCATTTGCATTTCGTACTTTTGCCTCTTTAAGGTTTCTTGTGATTCACAATTTACTGTGCGAAACAGAGACATATTATTGAAATTCTTTCTTCGGCATTTGTTAGTGGTTGAAAAAATCTATACAGACACATTAACAGTTTCATTGAAAGCCAGAACTTTGATTGCTCAAACATATTTGGCGTTATTTTAAATATTACATCATTTATGCAAAAAAGCTACTTTACCTAATTTTTTGGAGTGTTTTCAACACCTACGAAAAAAAAAATTATGTCAGGTTGAAGTTTTTCTAAATCATTATCAATCCAAGTCTGAGTTTGAAATTTTGCTGTTATCAGATTGTGATAATCTCAAAAAGTACTTTTACCCGACTCTTACTTTTACCCCACCTTATTCTATCCGTGGACAGATATTTCGTAAATAAATCAAAATTACATTGAAGCTTACATATTCAATTTCTCAGCTCCAACAGCATAAATTTCTACGGTTACCTCGCCATTGCCAACAGGTTTTGTGGCTGCTTGCGTCAAACGCCCAGAGCGCGAAATTAATCTACCTGCTAATGGAATTAGGTACGCAACAAGACAGACAATTTCATCAAGTTCGAATCAAATCCAAATCAAATATCACGGATTTGTAGTCCCTGGAATAGAGCGTTTTGTGTCTACAACAATATTTCATCATTTCCATTCCGGTCCTTCTCGTAATTGGATAACCGCCAAAGTATCCACCCAAGCTTGGTAATTGCATCGAATTAACGGAGAAAGAGTGGCTCCAGAGAGTGTTGGCTTTGGTTGGTTGGTTGTTTAGCTTGCTTGGAGGAAAAGTACTTGATATTTGTTTTGATGATTTCGAGAAACAAAATTTCTAAGCAATTTTCTTTACTTGATTGTGGGTTAAGATTGGTTTAAGTTTTGACATTGACTATGAACTCCCTTGAGGTCAGCACCCTTCTCCTGGGCCCGGCTGCCAAAACATAGAACATGAACGTTCAACCACCCCCGGTAGGGAAAAGGAAAAAAATATCAACGACAATGGCGCCGTCTTCTACCGGCACGAATGACCCCGGTTGATTTTTCATGGTCATCGCAGAAAAGACGTTAACATAATTATTTGGGATATAATTTAATTCGTTAGCATATTAGCTTTTCCTTCTTGGCTTCCCGTGTTACTTCACATCGGAGCGAGCGAGGGTTCGAAGCGAAATTTGAATGGCATGGAACCTTTGCTCAAGCCACGCTATAGATATGAAGGCAAAAGTTGAAACGACAAGAAAAGGTTCTGCTGCTTCTTTCCCATGGAAAATGTGCACTTTCGAGGAATGAGGGAGGAAAACGGATAAGCCCCCATCGTAAAACTGACGTTCGCGGCTTTCCATCAGCCGACAGAAGCCAGACCAGCTGGATCAGTAGCCTTATACTATAGTCCTAAACATAGTACACTTGTCGATAATTTGACTTAGCCGCATGGCTGCTAGCTGCTGGTGATTGGTGATGGTTTTCCTTCCGAGGAAACGGCTCAAGATAGCGCCGGGAAAATGAAGGAAGAAAACCTCACTTTTCACGACTTCGTTCGCTCGTCGCAAGTAGGTACCTAATCCACTGTGTGAGTAAAACAATTTCGGAGTCCGGGGTAAGTGAGGATTGAAATTTTCCTTCGAGTAGGAAAACAGCAAAATGGGGACAAGCAGAATGATCTGTTCACGTCTGCCGATGTAAGATGTGTTTATTCGTAAGATGGGCTTGAAGTGGTTTACTACCAGTTAGTGCGTGTGGGTTGAAGTCCTATCAGCTGTTTTATTCGAGCGGCTAAGGGTGTGTTAAATGAAATCGATTTTTTTTGTTTAAGTCATTTATGGGTGAGTTTCGGGAGATATAGGAAGTCGAATCTGCCATCGGAAATTTCATTTGTGAAAGCATTGCGGGTTTCAATAGTACGGGTTCTTGAAAATGGGCGATTGGGTTTACAAAATAGGTAGGGCTTTCGAAGTTAGAGGAGGTTGTTTTCAAAACAGCTCAACTTTGATAAATAATATAAAATTCAGATTGGTATCAGTTTTGATCAAATAATTTCTAATATAGTCCAACATGTTGTTAAATTCTGGAGATTTTAGCAAGATATATGCAATGTGAGAAAAAATATCGCGAAAATAATTATGGCATATTAGTACCTTTAACTAAGCTGCTTCAGTTAGTAGGTGAAGACGTACATTTCTTGATATTTAAATTTTTATAGCCTCATTATTATATAAGGTACACCGGGGTAAGTGTGGACGATGGCTATTAAAACAATACTGTGCACTATTTTTTCAAACTTTTGATGCAGAATGTTCAATTTACTATCTAATCTATCCAATAACTGCGAAAAAGATACAATTCTCACAATAACGGATGTTTACAGCGACTTTTTGTTAATTTTCTGTTTTTAGCTACGATGTCGAGTTGATTTGCATCTTTTACAATTGCAAATTTTTCGTAAACTATGTGGCTCTTGACAAAAAACTCTACATAGAAACAATCCTTACATTCGAAACAACCAGTTAGAAAAAGAAACGGTGGTTAAAAATGAAGAAAAGAGAGTTTATTACCAAAAAACTAAAATTTTGTCTCCAAACCCTACCTGGGGTAAGTGTGGACGGCTTTATCCAGACTTGATATTTACTCATTTTTTCAATTTTCTCTCCCTCATCTAATATAAATAATTTAGCCATAATTAGCATTCGGGTCATGAAAAGTTGGTTAAAGTACTTGTTGGTTCTGAAATAAGCATATATTTCCGATAAAATCGGATCTCGTGTGTTGCAACATAAAGTACACACAATAATCATTAGAAGATGCCATACTAATAATACCATGACATTTTTTCAAAATTTTGGACGGTTCGTGCCATATAGTAACGTATTTAACCAAGAAAACACAAATTTGTTGAAAATTTCCTGAGAAATCAGAGGGAAAATCCACCGTCCACACTTACCCCATAAAGCGGGGTAAGTAAAGACACCAGCAGTCCTTAACAAGTTATGTGATAACTTTTCTCGCTTTGCGCCTATCAAGCTCATCTCTTCAGCGTTTGTAAACAACATGTTCTGCATCACATTGAACGTAATTTTATCAAAATTGATCCACTGCTGATTTTTCAATGATTTTTTTAAAGTTGAACTACACCAAAAACCGTTCACACTTACCCCGGTGTACCTTACTAAAGAATAGGCAAATACTTAAATAGCTTCAAAATTAGAAACAAAAACTATTGAAAATAGAAATCAATCGTCAAATCTAAAAATCAGGCAAAAGTCGATAGGAAAATTGAATTTTATGGTTTTTTTTTCTAACTAACGATCAGCATCATTTGGAAATGGCAAAGTTAATTCATGTGAAATTCAACTAGAGGTACGTGTTATAAAGAGAAGCTTTTACCTGTTTTTAAATTCTTTAAATTATGATTTTTTTAGCAGAAATATATTTTTTCCTCACAGTTTTTAGGATTCGCAAATAAAAGTTTCAAATTCATTGGCTTAGGGTATGAGATACACTTGTTTTAAATGAAACCTGCGTACACTCGGAGTATTCGAGCGACGAGTGTCAAAAACCATCTTTGGCGGCGTACAAGAGAACGGAGTGTGGAGGCGAAGGATGAACCACGAGCTCGAGCGAATCTACGGCGAACCCAGTATCCAGAAGGTGGTGAAAGCTGGCCGGATACGCTGGGCGGGACATGTTGCGAGAATGCCGGACGACTGTCCTTCAAAACAGGTGTTCGCCACGAATCCGGTAGGAACAAGAAGAGCGGGGGCGCAACGAGCGAGGTGGTTAGACCAAGTGGAGCGTGATCTGGCGAACGTGGGGTGCCCGAGAAATTGGAGAACGGTTGCCATGGACCGTGTGAATTTTAGGAATAATGTTCGTCAAGTTATGTCGTGAGACGGAATACTATGAAAATAAAAAAAAAATAAAATAAAATAATGATGGCACTTAGTATGACGCTCTTTGGCTAGTTTTTTGAGAGCACTTACATATTTAAACCCTTTTTTAAACAGCAGCTTTGACTTCCTCATTCCACCAATGAGTCGCCCTTCTACCAACTTTACCTCCTATACGAGAGATGCTTTTTTGACTAATTTCATAGATAATATAGTTAAGGACAATTATTGTGTACACCGCAGGGTGGCCAGCGAACCGGGAAAACCGGGAAAACACCGGGTATTTTAAATGGGACCGGGGAAACCGGGAAAAACCTGGAATTTCAAATCAAAACCGGAAATATTATTTATGGATTATTTTCTCCCAAATATAAAACTATCAAAACCAAAAATTCCATCATTTCATTATGACGAAATTTTTTCTCTGAAGCTGTACTATTCATAGTCCTTTATTTAAAGATTGTGAAGCAAGACCTTTGCTGTGAAGGCTGCTACTTTTTAATTCTGAGTGATGTGGATTCATACGTTGAAATCAGACAGTTTTCGATTGAATCCACATCTTGAAAACCAAGATTTACTTAAGCTTAACATTTATCTTATAACTGAAATTATTATACATTCATTAAAAATTGATGATGGTCGAATCTGCATCATGAGTTAATTTTTTCAGAAAAACACGTTATGCTGAAACGAAACTTGAAAAAAATAGCAGAAATTTAACCCTCATCCGCATTAGATTTCATTACCCTAATCAGCACTAGGAGTGTCATTTTGACACTCCAAGCTAAAATCGTCATAACTCTCTTTATATCTAACCGATTACAATGAAACTTATATCACTACAAATCTTGTAACGTCAGTAAAATATGTTTAGAACATTATATATAGCTAAAGCTTCTAGTTTTCTCGTTATTCAGCATGAAAGAAAAAAAATCCGAAGAAACATGCCTCAGGAAAACTGCTGTAGTTCATATGTTACACGTCCAAAAAAATATTTGCCTTATACATATGAAAGCTGAAGTTAATGTCTACATCATGGAATAAAGAAATATTTTTTTAAATTTTTTTTAATGAAATGGTCACAAAAAGTTCAAAAAAGTGGTCTGAAAAACCTACTTTTCATTCAATTGCTAGTAAATACTGTTTGAGCGATGGTAGAGTGTTTTAAAAAATATGACTACAAACTTCATTGAAATTCCAACATTTAGCTGTCTTTAGATTTTCGATGCAACAAAAATTGAATTTACTGGAATTTTTCAAAGTTGGCTACTTTGCGCGATTTTTTCACTAATTGAAATTTCATCTGTTTTTGTGGTCCTCCGTCAGGTTGTACCCGGATTTGCAGTGCTTTTACTTTGTTTTTACTAGAGATGTACCGAATAGTGGTATTCGGCGAACGGCCGAATACCGAATATTGACCTTTTCAACTATTCGGCCAAACGAATATTCGGCCGAATATTCGGTCGAATATTGTATTGAGTTTTTAATAAAAGAAAACTTAAGCGATTATTTAAATGCTTTCTACTTCTCCCATATTTATACCCCTAATGTTTTTTAGTCGATAATTTTCAACCAGATGATATTATCGGATGATCGGACCTACAAGATATTATTTAGGTAGGGGTCTTTCAGATTTTTAAAATGTCACCAATAACTGAAAAGACATCAGATGACTCGTCGCGTTCCTGCGAAATCTGGGATAAAACGTGTCGAAACAGATGCCAAGCTTTTTGAAATTGCTTCTCTGATATTGAATTAGATAAAACTCGGATTTGAGCAAAATACCTTCAAAATAGTTGTTGAAAAAATAGATGAAATTTAACTTTAAGCATACCATACTTTCATCCACACGGTCAGGCATTCAGGACGAATTATGAAAAAAGGGCAAACTAAGTTTGTTTTGAAATTTTTGAAAAATCCATATTGAACACAAAATTTAAACAATTTTGAAGAGTAATTTGAGTTTATAATTTGATTTAGCAAATAATCTGAATAAACCCGAGCAAAACTCGGGAAGTTTTATTCAATATCCGGACATCCCGGCCAGATTTGACTTATCTGGATTTATGAACAAGCCGGAATATATCCCTATCTAATACACTATAATCAAAGAATAAAACGATACCGTTCAGCATTCTCCTGCACGATCTACAGTGAAAAATACGAGGATACACCTTAGATGTTCTACGGAAAACAAGTTTTTCCTATTTTATAGCAATTTAACCCATTAAGGTCATTTTTCCTCGTAAATAACTGCTGAAACCATAAGTTTTCAATGATTGTGTGGCTTTTACAACATTACTTTTGGATATTTTATAAATTATCAAAAAAAAAATTTGAAAAAATTACAAGTCTGTAGTAGATATTCGGCCTATTCGGCCGAATACTTAGCTCAACTATTCGGTGAGCCGAATATTCGGCTTAACGGTTTTTTGGCGGTATTCGGCGCCGAATATTCGGCCAACCGAATATTCGGTACATCTCTAGTTTTTACCAATCAAAAGTATATTCATTGGAAAGCACATCTAATCTACATTCTAGTGAGGTACAACAATTTACGCTGTAAGATTTCACAAAAATATAAAAATTATAAACGTAAAATCATTCCTGAATTTCTAGAACTACAAGCAGCGGTCCAGCAAAACGTGTTTGATTGCTCTCCGAGTAGGTACGGTGGGTGGTTATTCGGAACGAGAGCGAAGCCGACAGACGAAATAACGATGCGTGTCGTGCATTTCTTGGTCTGTCGGCTTCGCTCTCTGCCCGAATAACCACCCACCGTACCTACTCGGAGAGCAAACAAACACGTTTTGCTGGACCGCTGCTTGTAGTTCTAGAAATTCAGGAATGATTTTACGTTTATAATTTTTATATTTTTGTGAAATCTTACAGCGTAAATTGTTGTACCTCACTAGAATGTAGATTAGATGTGCTTTCCAATGAATATACTTTTGATTGGTCCAAACAAAGTAAAAGCACTGCAAATCCGGGTACAACCTGACGGAGGACCACAAAAACAGATGAAATTTCAATTAGTGAAAAAATCGCGCAAAGTAGCCAACTTTGAAAAATTCCAGTAAATTCAATTTTTGTTGCATCGAAAATCTAAAGACAGCAAAATGTTGGAATTTCAATAAAGTTTGTAGTCATTTTTTTTAAAACACTCTACCATCGCTCAAACAGTATTTACTAGCAATTGAATGAAAAGTAGGTTTTTCAGACCACTTTTTTGAACATTTTGTGACCATTTCATTAAAAAAAATTTAAAAAAATATTTCTTTGTTCCATGATGTAGACATTAACTTCAGCTTTCATATGTATAAGGCAAATATTTTTTTGGACGTGTAACATATGAACTACAGCAGTTTTCCTGAGGCATGTTTTTTCGGATTTTTTTCTTTCATGCTGAATAACGAGAAAACTAGAAGCTTTAGCTATATATAATGTTCTAAACATATTTTACTGACATTACAAGGTTTCTATTAGAGATGTACCGAATAGTGGTATTCGGCGAACGGCCGAATACCGAATATTGACCTTTTCAACTATTCGGCCAAACGAATATTCGGCCGAATATTCGGTCGAATATTCTATTGAGTTTTCTATGAAAAAAACATAAGCAATTATTTTAATGCTTTCTATTTCTTCCATATTAATGCCCCTCATGTTTTAAGTCGATTATTTTCAACCAGATGATATTCATTCGTCTCGTATCGCTCATAGTGAACAGTCGCGTTTCGAGATTTCGTCCAATATATCCGGGTGTTTCGTTCCGTTCGGGCGTTTAATACGGTGTTTTGTACCGCGCTATACGTTTTTCTGCCAAAGGCAGACCCCAGCTCGCCAAAGTGGTGCTATTATAGTGTTGGTCGACAAAAAAAAAGGTTTTTTTCTGGCTAGCTGACTGCCCTCAACTGGTCACCACGAGGGCCGCCGCCATTGTTTGACTCATCATCATCATCAATCTGGTCGTTCTTGCTCGAGCCGAGACTTGACGTGGCAGCCATCTTCGAAGAAGGACCACGTGGTTGGGATCACCACTGAAGGAGCCAATCAAAACAAAAATCAAGTTTGTTATACTTTTCTTACTTTTCTCTATTTCTAATTCTATTTTTTCTCTATTATATATTTCGATCAAATTGAGCTTCGCTTTTATTTTCATGAAATATGAGCGAAGGCGGGGGGTCGGACCCGCCAGAGGTGGATGGTGAGCAAATCATCTATGAGGATGAGGAGCATCTGGAGGATTCAGCTGTAGCTGGTTCTTCAAATGCTCATCCTTCTCCGCCAGTTGATATTGCTACTCCATCTGCAGCTGCGGGAAAAACAACCCGACTCCGAGTTTATCCTGATAATTCATCCTCTTCTGGGCCGGGGGTGGTTTTCATCCGGCCCAAAACTAACGGAAAACCATTAAATTTAGTGCAGATCACGAAAGATCTGGCTAGGTGGCCCTCCGTTACCAGTGTTTCCAAAGTACGTCCGAACAAATTGCGCGTTGTTGTGGCCGACCGGAAGGCCGCAAACGGAATTCTTGCCAGTAATTTTTTTAATTTAGAGTATCAGCTCTATATTCCATCTCGAGACGTAGAGATCGAGGGTGTGATCACCGAATCGAGTTTGGAGGCTGAATACGTTAAGTCTCACGGCGTAGGTAAGTTCAAGAGCCTTGATTCGACTTCGGTCGGAATCTTGGATTGTCGCCGACTCATGACTGCCTCCGTCGTTGATGGCGTTACCAAGTATTCGCCTTCAGCCTCGATTCGGGTAACATTTGCAGGAACAGCCCTCCCTCATTACGTCTTGATTGACGGAATTTTAAGGCTTCCAGTACGCCTTTATGTGCCTCGCCCAATGCAATGCAAGAATTGCATCAAGTTGGGGCATACTGCTTCGCATTGCTGCAACAAGAAGCGATGCTTGCATTGTGGGGAGAATCATGGGGAAGGAGCATGCTCAGCAGTTGAGCAAAAATGCGTCTATTGCGGGGGCTCACCCCATGATATCTCCTCCTGCGAGGCATTTCAGGCAAGCTGGGATAAACAGAGGCGCTCTTTAAAAGAACGCTCCAAGCGTTCTTATGCCGCCATATTAAAGAGCGCCTCTCCACCGATCCAACCTCAGACCTGTAACATTTTTTCTGTGCTGTCAGTTGACAATGAAGACACAGATACGGCTGATGAAGTTCAGCCAGTCTTCGTTGCAGGAGGCTCTCGGAAGCGAACAAAGGCGCCTTCTCCGAAAATACCAGCTAAAATAGCTACGGTTGTCTCTTCAAATAGAAACGAGAAAAAGTCGACTGCTGCTGAAAAGGAAAAACAAGTTCCTCCAGGTTTCCGCGGAAATGCACCACTGCAGAATAAACCAACAGCTGCGGGAGCTTCGCAAACCCAAACCCCAAACGTGATGCCAGAATCAACGACTCAGTCTGGGCTCTTTAAGTTGACTGACATTTTGAACGGATTTTTTTCGTGTTTTAATGTATCAGAACCCGTGAAAGACATTGTATTTGCAATGCTTCCTGTATTAAAGACATTTTTAAAGCAATTGATGCAAACTTGGCCCCTCCTTTCAGTGTTTGTATCTCTCGATGGCTAATTTACGCCGAGAGGTCGGAGATATCACTGTACTACAGTGGAATTGTCGTAGTCTTATTCCAAAATTGGATTCATTGAATTATTTACTTCATAAAACAAACTGTGATATCTTTGCATTGTCCGAAACTTGGCTATCTTCTCAATCTAACATCTCATTCCACAATTTTAATATTATCCGTCTGGATCGTGACGATTCTTATGGAGGGGTGCTTTTGGGGATCAATAAGTGCCACTCTTTTTATAGAATTCACCTTCCTTTATCAGGCGGAATTGAAGCTGTTGCATGTCATACAACAATAAGAGGTAAGGACTTATGTGTTGTCAGTTTGTACTGGCCTCAGAGAGTTGCAGTGGATCGAAATCACCTAGAGGACCTGTGCTCAGTGCTCCCTGAGCCAAGGTTGATCCTGGGTGACTTCAATTCACATGGAACTGTCTGGGGAGAACAAATTGACGATAGTCGTTCTACTCTTATCTATGACATTTGCGACAGTTTCAATTTAACAGTATTGAACACGGGTGAAAAAACACGGGTACCTAAACCTCCTGCAAGACAAAGTGCAATTGACCTCTCACTCTGCTCAAATTCACTATCATTGGATTGCCAGTGGAAGGTAGTCCATGATCCGAATGGTAGTGATCACTTACCTATCGAAATTACTATCACCAATGGGGTCAGCTCTTCGAACACAATAAATATGACATATGACCTTACAAGACACATCGACTGGAAAAAGTACTCGGACACAATTAAAACCGCCATCGACTCTATGCACGTTTTACCTCCTTTGGAGGAGTACCACTTTCTTTCTTGTCTGATACACGATAGTGCAGTTGACGCTCAAACAAAACCCATCCCAGAATCATCTATTCATCGAAGGCCTCCTAATCCATGGTGGGACCCTCAGTGTTCTAAGCTTTATAAGGACAAATCAACAGCATTTAAAGAATTTCGAAAACATGGAACTCTTGTCCATTTTGAAGCTTACGTTTCCCTTGAAAATCAGTTTAAAAAGTTAACCAAGGGGAAGAAAAAGGCGTATTGGAGGAATTTTGTTAGTGGGTTATCGCGTGAAACATCCTTAAGTACTTTGTGGAAAGTGGCACGAAGCATGCGTAATCGATCATCTACAAATGAAAGTGAGGAATATTCACATAGGTGGATATTTAAATTCGCACGGAAAGTCTGTCCAGATTCTACACCTGTGCAAAAAATAATCCGGAATGTGCCTCCTGATAGGTCTGATAGTGGTCTAGACTCAAGCTTTTCGATGGTCGAATTCTCACTTGCCCTCCTCTCTTGCAACAATTCAGCTCCGGGAATTGATGAAATCAAATTTAACTTGTTGAAAAACCTTCCGGATGCTGCAAAATTTCGCTTGTTAAATTTATTTAACCAATTCTTGGAGCATAACATTGTTCCCCAAGATTGGAGACAAGTGAGAGTCATTGCTATCCAAAAGCCCGGAAAACCAGCGTCTGATCCCAACTCTTACCGTCCAATAGCGATGTTGTCTTGTATACGCAAATTGATGGAGAAAATGATATTGTTTCGTTTGGACAAATGGGTAGAAACAAATGGTCTCCTTTCAGATACTCAATTTGGGTTTCGAAGGGGCAAAGGGACAAACGATTGCCTTGCTTTGCTGTCTTCAGAGATACAAATGGTGTACGCAAAACGTGAGCAAATGGCTTCAGTGTTTCTAGACATAAAGGGAGCTTTTGATGCAGTCTCAATAGAGGTTTTGTCAGACAAGTTGCACTCCCGGGGTCTGCCTCCTCTATTGAACAACATCTTATACAGCTTACTTTGTGAGAAACATTTGAACTTTGCTCACGGAGATTTTGCAGTTAGAAGAACATCTTACATGGGCCTCCCACAGGGTTCATGTTTGAGTCCACTTTTGTACAACTTTTATGTGAGTGACATCGACAGCTGCCTCTCTGAAGGCTGCACTCTAAGACAACTTGCAGATGACGGAGTAGTGTCTGTCACAGGATCTACTGAGTCTCATCTGCACAGGCCTTTACAAGATACTTTAGACAGATTGTCTTCCTGGGCTTTGGGGCTTGGGATTGAGTTTTCCCCTCAGAAAACGGAAATGGTTGTTTTCTCTAAGAAACGTAGACCTGCTCAACCTAAGCTTCAACTTCTAGGCAGAACGATCACTCAATCGAGGAGTTTCAAGTATCTTGGGGTTTGGTTTGATTCCAAGTGTACCTGGAGAGCCCACATTGAGTATCTGAAAGGAAAATGCCAACAAAGAATCAATTTTCTCCGATCAATTACTGGCACCTGGTGGGGAGCCCATCCAGAAGATCTTATCAAATTGTATCGAACAACTATTCTATCCGTTATGGAATATGGTAGCTTCTGTTTCCAGTCAGCTGCCAAAACTCACCTCATCAAACTAGAGCGTATCCAATACCGTTGTCTCCGTATCGCTTTGGGCTGTATGCCCTCAACACACAACATGAGTCTTGAAGTTTTGGCAGGAATACTCCCTTTGAAAGATCGATTCAATTTACTATCACTTCGGTTCCTCATCAGGTGTG
Source organism: Uranotaenia lowii (assembly GCF_029784155.1). Classification (NCBI taxonomy): domain Eukaryota; kingdom Metazoa; phylum Arthropoda; class Insecta; order Diptera; family Culicidae; genus Uranotaenia; species Uranotaenia lowii. Next base: position 125,266,100 of record NC_073693.1, on the reverse strand, counting down.
AGGTCATGAACCCATTGGTGATTGTAAATTTCGAAAGGTTACTTGAGCAAAATGTTCAAACCAGATTTATGTCTATATACCATATCCTCATGTCAATGCAGGTAAACCCTTCTTCGTATTCTCCAACTCGTGTTTGTAGCCCAGACTACGATCATTCTTCTGTCCAGTTTGATTTGTCTATGCAGCAGGAAATTCGTGGAATCCCGGATCCGCATCGTCCTCTTCTGATTCCAAGAATTTTCGAAGCTAAATATAGACACGTCGATGCTGATAAAATGTACTTTACCGATGGATCACTTATAGAGGAAACAACAGGATTTGGAGTGTTCAACGAAATATCCAGCGCATCTCACAGTCTCCAGTCACCATGCTCTGTATATGTTGCAGAGTTAGCAGCTATTCACTGGGCTTTGAATAGTATCGCCACACGTCCTATTGAACACTATTATATTATAACTGATAGTCTCAGCTCTGTTGAAGCAATCCGCTCTATAAAACCAGGAAAATTCACGCCGTACTTCCTCGAAATGATACGAGATATATTGACCACTTTATCAAGACGTTGCTTTTCTATCACCTTTATCTGGGTCCCCTCACATTGCTCAATAGCAGGCAATGAGAGGGCAGATTCCCTTGCAAAAGTGGGTGCGATGGAAGGCAACATTTACCAGCGTGAAATCGTATTCAACGAATTTTACTTCTTGGCTCGAAGAAACTCTCTTGTCAACTGGCAGCGTAGATGGGACGAGGATGAGTTGGGTCGGTGGTTCCACTCGATTATCCCAAAGGTAAGCCTTAAACCCTGGTTTAATAGATTGAACCTGACTCGGGATTTTATTCGTATATTTTCCCGTCTCATGTCCAATCATTATTCCATGAATGCGGTACTCTATCGTTTAAATATTGCTGGCAGCAATTTATGCGGATGTGGTCTAGGTTACCATGACATCGAGCATATTGTTTGGTCGTGTGAGGACCACCTATTCGCCAGAGCGAACTTTATAGATTCCCTTCGGGCCCGAGGAAAACCACCCGACGTTCCAGTGAGGGATGTATTAGGTATGATGGACTTGGACTATATGTTCGAGATATACCTTTTCCTAAAAGCTATCGATCTTCGACTATAATTCTCTTTATTTTCATATTTCCCTTTCTATCTTTCTTTTTCTTCAAAAAAAAAAAAAAAAAAGTGAACTAGATCTAAGTACACAATTGTAATCAAACAAAAGGAGTTTGGCTCCTTAAAGCCTAAAGGTATGAGCCGTTTCAAATAAATAATTTACAAAAAAAAAAAAAAAACCAGATGATATTATCGGATGATGTATTACAAGATATTTTTTAAGTAGCGGTCTTTCTGATTTTTAAATTTCACCAATAACTGAAAAGACATCAGATGACTAGTCGCTTCGAGGGCGTTTATCACCAAAGCGATTGCGTTTCTGTCGGATCTGGGATATAAAATGTCGAAACAGGTGTCAAGCTATTTGAAATTGCTTCTCTGATATTGAATTAGATGAAGGTCGGATTTGAGCAAAATATCATTAAAATAGTTGCTGAAAAGATAGATTATCTTTAACCTTAAGCATACCATACTTTCGACCAGAGCGAATTTTGTTAAAATTAAAATTTAAAAGGGTAAAATTTATGTTGAAATTTTTAAAATTTTTGAAAAATTAAACACAAAACCTAGATAATCAAAAAGAGGAATTTGGATTTTTTATTTGATTCAGCAAATAATCTGAATAAACCCGAGCAAACCTCGGTAAGTCTAAACAAAATCTGGACATTCCGTCCAGATTTGACTTATCTAGATTCTTTACTGGACTTATGGGCAAGCCAGAATATATCGAGAAAATCTGGAATAAACTATAATCAAAGTATAAAGCGATACCGTTAAGCATTCTCCTGTACGATCTACAGTGAAATATACGGGGATACACCTTACATGTTTTGCTGAAACCATAAGTTTTTAATGATTGGGTAGCTTTTACAATATTACGTTTGGATATTTTATAAATTTTATAAATTATTGAAAATTATATGAAAAATTTACAAGTCTGTAGTAGATATTTGGCCTACTCGGCCTATTCGGCCGAATACTTAGCTCAACTATTCGGTGAGCCGAATATTCGGCTTAACGGTTTTTCGGCGATATTCGGCGCCGAATATTCGGCCGACCGAATATTCGGTACATCTCTAGTTTCTATTGACATAAGTTTTATATGAAGTTTATGACATTTCAAACGACTTAAATAGATTTTACTTTTGGAGTGTCAAAATGACACTCTAAGTCGGAAAAGGGAGTTTTTTTGTCCAGGCTTCCAGGGTTCGTCCATAAATAAAGTAAAGATGCAAAATTAAAGAACTTTTGAATTCATTTAGGGTCCCCGAAGAAATTTTTGTTTTTTGATGCTTCTGAAAAAAGTTACAAGCATTCAAACTTGAAATAGTGTCAAAATGACACTCTAATGCGGATGAGGGTTAACAAACAAATTTAAACTGGTAGAGTTATATTGAAGAGTCTGACAAAAATAACGAATTATTTTGTAAAAAAATTAATGTTAATACAACTTTAAAAGAGATCAACTCGGTCAATCAGTTTTCTGAATAGCTATTTTTACAGAGATTATTTTCAGCTATTTTCAATTGGGCTCACGATACCTTTATCAAAATTCAAAAATACTCATAACCAAACTTCAAATTTTCTTTTGTTTGATAAAATATTTAAAAAAAACTATTTTTTCTGTTTGTGTTATGTGTACAAACACCTTTAAAATTGCCTAAACTATCAAACCGTAAGTTCAAAAATTAAACATCAAATTTTTGACAAATGACATAACCTCGAAGTACTTATCTTATTGGGTTCGAAAATATTTTCTTCTAATTTAACTTTCAATTTCAACTTTTGAGAATCGGAAATTTTCCAATGTAGGAAAAAATCAGGAAACAAAAAAATAAATTAAGATACCATCATATTATTTGGTTAATAAGTAAACGCACAGAATGCAGAACGTGTAACAAACTACCAAATTTGTGTGTGATTTCTGTATACATTTTTCAATTAAACCAGTAGGATTTCAAATTAAAAAATCGAATAAAATCATGCATATTTGGGATAGGTGAAAATTCAGACTAAGAAGTTAGATGAATTTATCAGAATTTAGGTAAATAGATTCAGGCATCTAGAACTCAGTACATTCTAAAATTAAATTAAAAGGTATACAATAAAAAAAATGATTCAATATGAGAATCGAAATAAAATTTCAGATTGCTTAGCATGAATAAGGTTAATCAGAATCTATTTCCAGAGCTTTAAAAGAAAAATTTCAGAATATCAATCAGTAGTCAAGCTATAACATAAAGTTTGATATCTTTTTCCGAAAATAAAATGAGCGTCAGAAATTGAAATTGCAATTTTTAAAAGTATTATATACATGGCATCATATCCAAAATTTAATTTATCTCAACTAAATAATAAGAATAAACCATTTTCCTTTGTTATAGACGAAGATGGTGTGAAAAACTAAAGAGAAGGTAACAATTTTCGGTTAAGGATAAGACAACTAAAATTATTTTCTTACCGTGTTATCATCACCATATTCTGAATAACCTTTGAGTTTTAAGACCAAGCTAAAAAAAAAGACCTCTCATACTTTTACGTCCAATTTGCATAAAAATATCTTCATTTTCGGTCAAAAAACCTGATAAACATATTTATTTGCGCATTTTGAAACAGGGAAAACTATAAATTCTCAGTCGGGAAAACCGGGAATTTGAAAATGGAAACTTGCTGGCAACCCTGACACCGCATAAATTATTTTCTGTAAAATTACGCAAATGTCCTGTAAGAAGAAGGAGCAGGACATTTACCGTAATTTTACAGGTCGAAAACATGATTACGTGACATTTAATTTTTAGTCTACAACTTTTTTACAGGACATTTGCTGTTATAATAAATGAATCCTCGTTAACTTTCAAGGAAAACAATTTAAACCACAGGTTTTGTTAATTACAGGTGATTTATTTTAATGATTGCAGTTTTCAGTGACACGTAATAGTCAAAATTTTTATCTGTGTACCGTAAAACGGGGCATCATGCAACAACGGGGTTAGATGCAACATTTGTATACCACAACACTCATTCAATTTTTATTTCAATATACTGTAATAAAGTTTTCATTGAATGATAACAAATTGATAAAAACATAGCTTTAAACATCGTGAAATTTTGATTCTCATAAAACGTTCAAAAATCGAGCAAAAGATATACAAATTTTTACATTGCTGTACATTGCTTGAATTCTCTTATTCCGACACTGTTGGTGTAAAAATATTTTTCCAACAATTTTCATTTTTTTTAAATAATTATTTTTGATAATTCAGTGACCAGTCTGGGATAGAATGCATCAATATGCAAATCAAAGATTCTCCATATAAATCTCGTTTCCATATGCTGGAATGTGATTGTTTTGCATCACGATTTGGTTAGTTTCAATATTCCATCCAGGCAAACATGAATTTTCATTATTTCAGCTAGTAGAAATTTTGTAGTATTTTTTACCCCTAAATGTATGCAGCACCATTATCCTTTTCCTTTGAAAACGTTTTAGACAGAAAAAAATTAATTCGAACAAAACCAAAAATAACTGCAATTGGTGCTTTATCCGTTTTGACATCAAAAATATATCAAAAACTATAATTTTCAAACATTTTCAGTTTATTTTCATAAAAAGCAAACTTTGTTGCAACTTACTCCTTTTTCTGAGTAGGGTGAAAATCGCATAAATTTGTAAATTTCAAAATAACTGGTGAAACACATAATTTTTATGAATACGTCAATTTGATGTCTCATCAACCTTAAAACTTTTGATGTACAAGCAGTATGATTATCTGTAGACATTAAGTTTTTATAAGCCATTGAAGTTGAAAAGTGTTGTATGATGCCCCAGTTGACGGTATTCAAAGCCGAAGAAAAAAATCCGAAAAAAACATACTTCGGAAAAAACTGTATATCAGCTATGTATGGAATGCTCAAAAGAAGTTTCACTTTGCGTCCAAGAAAGCTGCAGTTAGAAGCTTTACGTTGCACATGTGAAAATATTTTTTTTAATAATTTTCTAAGATCATTACCCCGAAAAATGTAAAAAAGTGGTATGAAAACCGTTCTTTTCAATTAATGAACCTACAAATTATTTAAATTACACCAGCTAAATTTTGAAAAGAGGATTGAAAAGTTGACGAAATTTCACACACGGCCGATTATTTCAAATAGCTTCTATTTATTCCATTTCAATGCCCCTCGTGTTTTGAGTCGATGATTTTCAGCCAGGAAGGAAATCAGATTACTTGTCGCTTCTAGGGCGTTTATCAACAAGAAGATTGGGTTCCTGCGAAATCTGCGACAAAACGATAATCAAAGTATTATGCGATTTTCGTCAGCATTCTCCTGTACAATCTACAGTGAAAGGTATACAGATACCCCTTAGATGTTTTGCCGAACCTTAAGTTTCTGATGATTGTGTAGCTTTTTCAACCTAACTTTCGGATATTTCATAAATTATACAAATGATTTGAAAAATTTGACAAATCTGTTATTGAATAAATTTGAATAATAAATATTCGGCCTATTCGTCCGAATACTTAGCTCAACTTTTCGGTGAGCCGAATATTCGCCTTAACGGTTTTTGGGCAATATTCGGCGCTGAGTATTTGGCCGACCGAATATTCGGTACATCTCTAGTGTCAGATATTATTGTACTCAAATTCAATTTTGCACTGGATTTTGAGTATATTAGCTCAAGATTTCGGCAATAAATTTATATTTACCAGAAAGCCAATTTCATACAGATTCTGGTACATAAGCGCGGCGATACGATACTACGAAAATATAGTATTTCCAGAAAATTTAAAAATGCAATCTTAAAATGCAAACGTGAAATGTGAAAAGTACGGTTTTTACACCACTTTTTTACATTTTTGTAGTCATGTTCATGAAAAGTTTAAAAAAAAATACTGTCATGTGCAACGTGTAGCTTCTAACTTCAGCGTTTTTGGACAGTTAGTGATTTTTTTAAAGCATTTCGTGGCTAATCTACAGCTATTTTTCCGAAGCATTTTTTCCGGTTTATTTTCCTGGACTTTGAATAACGAAAAAAAATATTTCAGTTACATTACGAAGTTTTCAAATGTATAAATTTTGGAAAAAGCCGGTTGAGAAACAAGGCAAATTCACACTCAAGATCTGATTAGAGAGTTTTTTTTTCCTGGCTTTCAGGGTGCGGCGATAAAAATTAATTATGCAAAATAAAAGATTTCAAGAATTCATTGAGGGTCCCCGAAGAAATTGTTTTATTTGGATGCACCAGAATAAAGTTACAAGTCGCTTAGTTTGGCGTATCATATTAACGAATTAGGATTAAAACACATTTTAAATAAAATCTTGACTGGCAGTAGAAAAGATGCTCATAATATGGTATAAAAGCTTTGGTGACCAAAGATGTTATAGCACAATGGTTTTTTCGGAAATTGAAAAACCAGTCATGAAGAGTTTTAAGCTTTATTACTGTTCTGATGATTTAGCATTTTAGGAAAATTAATGCTTACAAGCTTACAAGCTAGTTTAAGACTAAAAGGAAACTTTTAAGACCCCTAGCATTTTGTCTCATATGTTAATATGGAGGCCTTTTCTTTGTAACACCATTACGTATAAACGGACGTTCGGAATGAAGTAAAATTTTGTATCCGAGGGTTTTTCGGGTCCCAGATAGTTTGTATAAGGTCCTCATACAAAATCAACTGCCGAGAGAACTATCCGGAGCTGCGCCCGGCGAAGACAGTCAAAGACAAGAAGTACATGTTAAAAAAAATGGAAAAAAACTTAGAAACTGGTACCGGATGACACTGTAAAGACTTTGATGGATGGGCATCAAGGGAAAATGCGTTGAATTTTAACACTCAAGGCTCCATCGATTAACTTTTCTTTTGCGAGGGGCTTGGGATAATGTGATATAGCTTAGTTGGCAAGTCTGTTGTCTCCTGAGCCGTTGGCCGCGATCTCGAGCCCAAGAGTAAACATCGAACACAGTTGTACCGGATAAGTTTAACAATAACGATCCGCCAACTGTAACGTTGATAAAGTCGCGAATACCACAAAGAGGGTAAAACGACTATAATCGAAACAAAAAAAATTAACTTTTCTTTTGATTTTTGAAGTAAGTTTATGTTTAAAACTACCTTAAAATTTTGTTTTGATTCTAAACATTATAGAAAGATGGCATGACATTTTCGGTCTCGCAATAATTTCGTGTTCACTCTTAAAACACCATGGTGAAAAATTTCAACTCAAGTACTTAGTTTGTAATTTTACTTCTTAAAAAAGTTATTTAAATGAACTCTGAGTAGAAATGAAAACTGGTTTGAGTTTTATGACATAAACAAAGTGTATCACTTTTGCGTTGCCATCCTGTATATTGATTTTTTAGGAAGAAAATTAAATAAAAATGACCAATGGCCAATCTCGCCTTTAGTGTTGATTGGTATTTTCTAGAATAATCTAGTGTTTCTCATGCATATAATTCTCTCCTATAAAAAAATTGTTTTCAATAACTTTTTCTTTAACCAATGATTTTCTATCTTAACGAGTTCATATTTCATGCAGAAGAGGGTTTAATGTGAAAAAGTTCAAGTTTTACACACTTTAATATGCAATGTCAGTAAATCCAAATATAGCAATTATTCTCGCATTATCGAATGAATCATTAGAGAGGCTTCAATCAACTTTATAATAGCTAGAATGCTTCCAGGAAAAAAAAACTTTGATGAGATTTTAACGATATTACTTTTTGATTAGAGAAACTGGCATTGGACTTTTATTTCCGACGCTGTCGCCCTGTGTTTATACCTTCGTAGATGACCTGTCGTCATTCATGCCTATCTCTTGGGAAGAATCGTAAATAATACCTTCCTAGCACTCGTTGTGGTCCCCGGGTCCGCTCTCTTCTAAGTTAAATGAAATACAATTAAAGCCGCTCAAGGCAACGACGACGATTGTGGCGACCGTCATTGGGTGTAGGTAATAGCCAGCAGAGTTGTCAGCCCAACTGCAACAATAATGAGAACCACGGAACACCGCGGGAGAACACCGCACATAAAAGCTGCACTAAACGTTTGACATGCCAACACATCACATCACCCTGGCTCCAACTTCCGGGGTTCTTCTGCAGGACCCCACCGGTTAGCCTCAGTCAAACTCAGTGGCGAATGCAATTTGCAGCCATTCAGGGGCAGGAAACCATTTCCCATTTCGAGTGCGCTGCCTGTGTACGATAAAATGTTGTTAGCTGCCTGCTTCTGGCATTGGCATGGCTCGGAGATTGCACATACAAGGTACATATGCGTGCAGCAACCAGCACCAGTAACAACAAGTGTATTTAAATGACCTGGCATTTCAAGTGTGCAACACGTAGTTTATACTCTTAAGGTGTGCCCCCAGTTGCTATATTTATGCTTATGTATATATTTTGTCCTGCACTCCTGTATGTGTGTATGGATGTAGCTGTCTAAATAAATGTGGCCGGAGTTCCCCCAAACCACTGCCGATGGTGCATACAATCAGTTGCTGCTGTGAAGTATGTAGGTTAGGTTAGGTTAGGTTAGGTTTCGGTTGGCTGGATGGTCTTTCTTTTCACGTTTATCGAAAGACCTGGTTCCATGTACCTACCTGTACCTACATAAATACCACATACTCGCCTTGCTGGAAGGTTTTCGGTGAAATTGGCAAATATTTCTGCCGCTCCTCCTTCCACAATCTGCGACTGACTTACGGTACTGTTACGGTTATTACGGGTCGAAAGGGCCAACGGCAGCTGTTTTGTGAGGGTTTGTCATTCTCAGAAAATGCATCAACCGATGGATGCACGAAAACCTTGTGAATGTGTGTACCTTCCTGGTGCACCCTGTTGCTGTTGCTCTATAAACTTTCTGTTTTTCTCACCAGGGAAATTGAAAATCCGGGCTTGGTTTTCCAAATATAGCCATGCAGCCGTGTTTGGTGTATTTAGTCTGGTAGCTTCAAGTACCGATGTATGGCTGTTGCTGTCATTTCATTATGTCAAGTCAATATGGTTGTCTCGAAAAGGAAAATGCAATCTATTGAGGTATCAGATATAATCGTGAGTGACACGAGATGAAGTTTTACTGTTTGTGGCCTTTACGCTTTCATTTTCAGAACGATTGTAAAGAAGCCCCATCATGGTATAGAAAGTATGTATAATTTTTTAAACTAAAAGAAGTATCGGAGTACATTAGGGATACCATACGTACTCTTTTAAAAGACATGTACTCTTTTCCGATCGAAAAATGATGCGAAAAATCATTTTCTCTAAACGAATTCTTGTAAGAGAACTGTACCGTGCACTCATCCTATGACGACGTAGGGGAGAACTGTACAAGACGCACCAGCGAGGTAAAATGGCCCATGCCATTCTTTCTCAAAAATACACTAACCTTTGGCTCCGAATGGTGTTTTTCTTCATTTTTATTGTAGCAAACGAGCTTTTTCGTCATTTTTTAGATGAAAAATTCACAAAAACGACTCTAATTCTTAGAGACAGAAAAATTAATGGATTGTGCCTAAAACTCGTTATTTTTTATGGTTAACATATAAGGTTTTATGGTAAACCAGTCTGCGCTATCTGATCCAACTGCAGCTTTTTGTTATAACTCTCTGTTACAGTATTTAGAAACACCCTATGTTAGCTACAACAAACTCTCACGCTCTATCCTTACAACTACGAGCATCAGTTTTATACTGTCCGTCACCGATGTAAGATCGTTCAATAAAGTACTGTTACACCATAGTTTGTCTTATTACGTTATTACTTCGAGATAATAAAACATGGTGTCAGAAGTCATCGTGTGCTTCTGAAAACAATTTCTTGGCGTCATTGGGAAATCGCGAGAAAAGTGCTTAAGGACAGTTCGTTCGTTGTCGGTAGCCATTTGTAATTTTCGCCGCGCAGTGAAAGAATATTTTCGAGAAAGTTCTCAATAAAGACATTTCTGGAATTTGCGCGTAGTGAAGAATCGGCTAATTGCTGATAAGACATTTGGTGTACATTTCGAAACAGTTTGTGCGTTTTAAAACGTCGTTTGCAATTTTTGTCGCGTAGTGAAAAAGTTGTTTTGAGAAAATTTTGTGGCTACGGCAGCCATTTTGGATTATTCGATCGTCGCAATGGATCCAAATCAATTCGCTCAACTTTTGGAGCACCAGACCAAGCTGTTTGGTCAAATGATGGTCGGCATACAAAAGTCCAATGCTGCGGCTCAGTTTGCTGCACCTGTGGGACCCTCTCTGGGAGGCAATATTTCGGTCCCTCAACCAGCAGCTCTAACCCTGGAAGGCGATATGGAGCAGAATTTCGATTTCTTCGAAAAAAGTTGGACTAGCTACGTTAAAGCTGTCGGAATGGACCGATGGCCTGGAGTGACCGAGGAACAAAAAGTGAGCTTCCTCATGTCTGTTATTGGAGAGCCGGCAAGGAAGAAATACTTTAATTTCGAGCTAACAACAGCAACAGCGCCTGAAGGTTCTAGCCAAATCTGCCAGGCTGGGAGTATTGGAAACAGAACTGATCACTTATAAAGTCGTTACTGCCAATAAGTGGTCACAACTCCGTACTAAAATGTTAACAATCACCGATATAACTTTGGCAAAAGCTGTTGACATGTGCAGAGCGGAGGAGATAGCAGCAAAGAGATCTGTGGAGTTGGCGATTCCAAGTACCAGTGATGTAAAAAAAGTTTCAAGACCGGTGAAGAAAACTCCCATCTGCAAATTTTGTGGTGACCGACATGAGTTCTTCAAAGGCTCGTGCCCAGCTTTGGGGAAAAGGTGCCGTCTCTGTAAAGGAAAAAACCATTACGAGAAAGTCTGCAGCAAACGCCAGAGTTCCAGCTATAAAAAACCGAAGAAAGTGAAGGAAATAATAAAAGAAAATAGTGCAAGTGAATCGGAGGACGAATCATCAAACCACACTTCAAGTGAAAGTGATGAAGAATATGTAATTGGAAAAATAGTGGATAACTCTGAAAGTGGTGGTAGCGTATCTGCGGATCTCGCTCTAAAGTTCGGTAGTGTTTGGAAATCAGTGAAATGCGAATTGGATACAGGAGCTAGCACGAGTCTAGTTGGTCAACAATGTTTAGCCAAACTGTCTGGGCAGTCAAATCCGTCATTGTTTCCGTCAAGATACCGTCTGCAAAGTTTCGGAGGCAATCCAATTAAAGTTCTTGGAGAAGTAAAGATACCATGTCGCCGCAGAAATAAGAAATACAAGTTGGTACTTCAAGTTGTAGAGGGTGACCACTGTCCGTTGCTATCGGCGAAAGCGTGCCGTATTCTGGGTTTCGTGAGATTTTGTAAAGAAGTATCGTTCATCGCACCCAAGTCGACCGACACTTCCCGGAAGCTGTTAAATGTCTACAGAGTCCAAGCATCCAGAATTATTGAGGCTCATAATGATATTTTCAATGGGTATGGGAAATTAGCTGGAACCGTTTCCCTAGAAGTGGATAGGAGCATTGCACCTTCAATTCAACCACCCCGTAGAGTGCCAATTGCTATGCGAGACAAGCTGAAGAAGGAGTTGGAATCTCTCGAGAAGGATGGCCTGATAGTGAAAGAGCTGAAACACACAGAATGGGTAAGCAACATAGTTATTGTACAGCGTGGTAGCCCCGAAAACCCTAGTATCAGAATATGTTTGGACCCCATTCCGTTGAATAAGGCTTTGAAGCGTCCAAATCTCCAATTCGTTACGCTGGACGAAATACTTCCAGAATTGGGGAAGGCGAAAATATTTTCGACTGTCGACGCTAAAAAAGGTTTTTGGCATGTGGTATTAGATGAGCCCAGCAGCAAACTTACCACGTTCTGGACCCCGTTCGGTCGCTATCGCTGGACCCGCCTACCATTTGGAATAGCACCCGCTCCTGAAATATTTCAAATGCGTCTACAGGAAGTAATTCAAGGACTAAATGGAGTTGAGTGCATAGCGGATGACTTGCTTGTCTATGGAACCGGCGACACATTGGAAGAGGCTCTGATCAACCATAACCGCTGTTTGGAAACACTTTTAAATCGTTTGGCAGAGCACAATGTGAAATTGAACAAATCCAAGCTCAAACTCTGTCAGACGTCAGTTAAGTTCTACGGTCATGTGCTGACGGATGAAGGAATAAAGCCAGACGAAAGTAAGATAGCTACGATCCAAAACTTTCCCACACCAACAAATCGCAAGGAGGTCCATCGCTTCATAGGTATGGTCAATTACCTGAGCCGTTTCTTGAAAAATCTTAGTGCTAATCTCACCAATCTCCGCAAGTTAATCCTAGAATCGGTGCCATGGCAATGGACATCGACCGAAGAAGAAGAGTTTCGTCGAGTGAAGGCGCTTGTTGCAGATGTGGGCACTCTTCGGTACTACAACATGAACGAGCCACTTACCATTGAGTGCGATGCCAGTTGTTTTGGTTTGGGTGCAGTTGTTTACCAGATGGATGGAGTACTGGCGTATGCATCGAGAACGCTTACCCAAACGGAACGGAACTACGCACAGATTGAGAAGGAGCTGCTGGCCATTTTATTTGCGTGCACTCGATTCGACCAATTGATCGTTGGCAATCCCAAGACCGTTATCAAAACAGACCACAAGCCGCTTATTAATTTGTTCCAAAAGCCTCTACTCTCTGCTCCGCGACGTCTTCAACATATGCTGCTCAATCTCCAGCGCTACAGACTGTCCATAGAGTTTGTAACCGGCAAGGAGAACGTCGTTGCTGACGCTCTGTCTCGCGCACCACTTAATGAGCAGAACCCCGAAGAGTTCTTTGAAAAACGTGAAATCTACAAAGTATCCAACGAAGTTGAACAACTGCAGTTGAGTAAGTTTCTAGGAGTTTCGGATAGTCGCTTGGAGGAAATAAAAACCGAGACCAACAAGGACCAGTCAATGCAACTGATCATTGGATACGTACAGCACGGTTGGCCTGTGACGGCCGATCGTGTACCCGACAGCGTTAAGATTTATTTCAATTTCCGTGACGAGCTATCTACTCAAGATGGTTTAGTGTTTCGCGGAGACCGAATAGTGATACCACATGTACTACGACGTAAACTTGTAGACTGCTGTCACATAAGCCACAATGGAATCGAATCAACACTCAAGCTGGCTAGAGCAAACATCTTCTGGCCGGGTATGTCATCGCAGATCAAAGATGTCGTCAAGCAGTGCGTCACCTGTGCCAAATATGCCGCCTCGCAACCGAATCCTACGATGATGACCCACTGCATACCAGTGTATCCTTTCCAGCTAGTGTCCATGGATGTGTTCCAAGCAGAATATAATGGCATCAAACGTAAGTTCCTAGTCACCGTAGACCATTACTCTGACTTTTTTGAACTGGATCTACTGAAAGACTTGACTCCTGAATCAGTAATCAGCATCTGCAAGCAAAATTTTGCTCGTCATGGTAAACCGCAACGAGTCCTTAGTGATAACGCCACAAACTTTTCGAACGTGAAAATGGTCCAGTTTTCTAAAGAATGGGATTTCGAGTTGATAACTTCAGCACCACATCACCAACAAGCGAATGGTAAATCAGAAGCGGCTGTGAAAATAGCAAAACGTTTGCTCAAGAAAGCGGAAGAAACTGGCACTGACTACTGGTACGCACTTCTTCATTGGAGGAACATTCCGAATAAGATTGGTTCCAGTCCTGCATCTCGCTTATTTTCACGCTCAACCCGATCTGGAGTACCAACATCGACCGCAAAATTGCTCCCAAAGGTGGTAGAAAAGGTACCTGAAGCTATAGAAGAAAACCGTAAATCATACAAACGACATTATGATAGAAAAACTCGGAAATTACCTGATCTCCAAGTTGGTTCGCCAGTATACACCCAGTTGCATCCAGAAACTTCTAAGCAATGGTCCGCTGGAACAATTGCCAATCGTTTGAGTGAGCGGTCCTATGTAGTCAACGTTGATGGAGTGGATTATCGTCGTAGCCTCGTACATCTTAAGCCACGTAATGAACCCGATACCTCGAACCTCGATCAAACTTTGGCCATTCCTGAAACAAGTTCTTCAAGCCCGAATCAAGTACACGTCCGAGAAACTGAACAACCGAACAATTGGAAGGAGGAAAACACAACAACACAGCTTGCTTCGATCGATTCCAATCCGTCGACATCAACATCAGCAGCGTCGCGCACCCGGCCGACGCCCACTTCAAAACATACACGATCAACACAACAAACTCAAAAGCAGGTTCCGAATGAAGCAGGTGCAGGAAGACCGAAACGTGAAATACGCATTCCGGATAGATTCAAGGACTTTGAAGTAACAATTGAATAACAATTTTCTTAGAGTAGGGAGGATGTTACAGTATTTAGAAACACCCTATGTTAGCTACAACAAACTCTCACGCTCTATCCTTACAACTACGAGCATCAGTTTTATACTGTCCGTCACCGATGTAAGATCGTTCAATAAAGTACTGTTACACCATAGTTTGTCTTATTACGTTATTACTTCGAGATAATAAAACACTCTCGTATGCACTTTCGAATGGCTATTAATATTTTATTATATTTCACTAACTTTCCACAAATTTTAACTAAAATAAATCATATCAAAATTGGGGCAGAACGCCCGCAAAACCACGTGTTTTAGGCTAAAATTTTGAATGCTGTTAACTTTTGAGAAAAACCAAATGTCAAAACAAAATGTCTTTCTATTCATTTGCTGACTCCTAAATTACGATAAGAATGCATAATTACAACAAATTTCGTCCTTGTTTGAGTTAAAAACGTGCACCAATATTTGACTTGAAAAAATCATCTGCCGCCATGTTTGCCGCGATATCAGTCAAGAAATTGAAATTCGTTGCCTACCTGAAGGCGTTTTACCTATAAGGAAATAAAAAAGTGAATTTTGAAAAGCAAAATTTTCGTTAAATTAAGCAATTAAAAATGATTTTTTGCCAAAGTATGGTTAGCTTGCAAAAATACGATGAACATGTAATAAAAAATTTGATGTTTTAATAACTATATTCCGTATAATCTTTGTTCCATTTCTCACCACCCATTCGGTATGGTGCGTTCTGTCCACTAGTTTTGGCGTTCTACCCCGCGGCTTGTTTTATGGCTGTTCAAGATTTTCAAAAAAATATAACCAAAGTCGTGTTTTTAACATATTATTTCTTTCTGAAAAGATGTAAATATGATCTCTGAATCGTCGTGAACTTTCAATTTGGTTCATAGATGATGGGTATCGCTGTAAATAGCGATTATGCTTAACTGGTGCGTCTTGTACAGTTTTCCCCTACTCCGAAGTGCCACTTCGTCTCCGTTGGTTATGATTCCGTTTTGGTGCTTCGGTAATCTGTGATCAAATGACAGTTAATTAGGCAGTCATCGAAAGGAAGTATGTTTTTCCATTACCTTCGCTATTCAATTGCAGTGCAATTGCTTCCTTTATTTTCTGGCTTGTTTGTTGTTGCCGTCGAAACGCTTGCCGCCTGGGAGTCAACCGTATGGATTTCTTTTTTATTCTGTGATTATTTGTCTCTGAAAATCAGACCTTCCGAAAATCTGCTGCTGATGCTCTTGCTGTTCCTTCCCAAAGGCGATGGCGGATTTTCGGAGGAGAGGAACGATTCGGGTCACAGTTGGAATGGCAAAATCTGGGGCTTAATTTGTTTCCTTTCGTTGATGTTGTTTTGTTGATTATGGTTTTCGTTTTTCATCCCACGTGTGCGTTTGACATTTACACTCTAAGTTCTAAACACTCATTCTTTGGTAGGTTTTTGCCTCACTCACTACACGCTTAAAACAAAATAGCTAGACAAACTTAATTATAATGCTACACAACCTTTAAATATCAACAACTGGCATGGAAGCTTTATTTTAGCTGGCTATCATCTCAATGGAAACTAATGATATTGACTGTTTACTATGCTAGTTTTCATTGAGCTTCTTACAATGACGGTTATCAGCCTACTGATGAACTCTGACTGTGACTCGGGGCACAATCGAAGCTGGGGATGATGATGATGATTTGAAAAAAAAAACAGTAGCAATTTTAAACGTTGTCAATTTTTGACAGCTCTGGTAAAAATATTTACTTATACCTATATATTTGAACAGTAAATTGTGAAGGATTCGCAAAAACTTCAATTAAAACCATATAATTCAAATAAAAATTTTTTACTGGTTATTCTAAATTGTGTTGTTTATTATTGTTACACAACCGAACTTTTTAACTATTTTATTTAAGGTCCCACTCGTACTTGAACAACCACAACAATCCCATAAAAAATCGAAATGGCATCGAGTTTTCAGGGTTGTCTTCTGAATCAATGCAATCGAACGATTTCCTTTTATTCCATCACGGTATGAGAAAAGTTCAGATAGGGTGAATGATCTTGAGCGGAACTAGTCAAAATCTGATCTTGAGCGGAACCATTTACTTTTCCTAAGATCTAGGCAATGATTGTTTATGCATCTTATCCAATTGTTGAAAAAACACTTTTTCAAGATCTTTTCATACAAGCATTGACATTTTTGCTTAAATTTATTAACTGAAATTATGATATTAGAAGATTTAAAAACATACCCATTTCTGCTGCAATTTCCATCAATCTACGCTGACTTTGAACGTCAATTTATGTCATCCTTGACCGTTGAAAACTGATTCTCAATTAATAAAATGGAAGAAAAACTCATAAAAAAGCATTCTTCGGGTTTTTGTTACAAGTTTTCCGTCAAAATATCAAATAAAGGCGTAGTTTTTAAAAGTAAAATATGATCTTGAGTGGAACCATCTTTGATCTTGAGCGGAACTACTAGCTTCCGAAATAAACCGCAAGGTGCGCTGCCTTATGCCTTATGTCTCACACGCGGTTTTTTACCCCTGAATGTATGCAGCACCTTTGTATTGTTCTTATAACATCAGCTTTAGGGGCAGAAAAGATGTAAAATTAATATAACAAAATAGAACAAAAACTAATTAATTGGTGTAACAGCGTACCAAAATAGGCACACAAAAAGTTTAATTTCTTGGGGTACAAGAAATGTCTTTCTTTCAGAGTGACGACGGGAAGAAGGAGGAAAGCTTTCATACATATTTTTTGGCATAATTCGAGAACTAATGAAGCCAATAAAGTTGAGTCATTATTTCAGAATAAGAATCAATCTCCATTGCCATGATTTCATGATATTTACGGCTTTTGTTCTTTCATTCTTCGATACCTCATGTTTCTCTAATACTTTCCATCACCTTCGAAAATTAGGAAACTTTTATCACAGCATCTGTGTCACAGAACACAAGATTTTGAAATATTTACAGAGTTCACAGAATTTTAGAGTTCCGAATGGATTTCCATATTTTTTTTTGGAAAATATAAAATTTAGGTTTCTTACTTTGAATTAGAAAAGTATTAAAAGATTTTCAACGTTAACTGATTTTTCCCAAATAAAATATAAAAGAAAAATTATGAATAGATTTTCAACGTAAACTGATTTTTCCCAACTTAAATATAAAATTGACCCAATTTATCATGAAAATATGCCCAAAATTAAAGGAAGAAATAATAAAAATCAGTTTTTTTTTTCTAAAAAACATTGCTCTACATTTTGTTATGCAAAATCTGTAATTAAAGGCATCTTCTTTTGCATTACTCACTTTGTCGTTACCTTCAAAAACTTTCCGGGGCAATATGACCCTAAACATGCACATTCAAAAATTAATCAAATATACTAACGAATTTAATTTGTAAGATAAAAAAACTAAAATTTGAGTTTAGAGAATCGATTCTTTCGAAATAAGATACAGTGAATCAAAGTGAAAATTTGATTTTTTTAAAGCAAGAAATAAATATGAACAGATATTTTGAGAACAACTTTGGAAACGCTAAGTTTCTTTTTTTACGTAAAAACATAAATTATTGAACTTTAAAATCTTCTAAGATGAAATTTAATTGAAGTTTTCACAGTTACACATGTATTAGGGATAAGAGCTATTAAAGATGTTGACAGAAGAAAATGGTTCCGCTCAAGATCATATTTTAGTTCCGCTCAAGATCAGCGTGGTTCCGCTCAAGATCAGAATTCTTACTTCAGTAAAACAGCTCTAGAGTTATTAGGATTTACTCTAAAATATTGTAAAAATCATCATTAGAAAGTAGAAACCAAGATCTATCCGCTGAACTGAAAAAAATTTTGTTCGGGTATAACCCAAACCCATACCGCTTGATCAAATGTTCCGAGTTGAGTCGAATTGAGCCAATTAGTTCCGCTCAAGATCATTTACCCTATCTGTTCTTTGATTCAGTATAATTATTCAACCAAGTAGGCTCACAGCACATATTAGAGGATTGTCTTCTTGAATTTCATATGCACATTTTAGTGACACTCAATGGAAGGATTGCTTTTATTCTAATTATCAGCTGCTTTTTTTTTATAATTTATTGTATTGTTGCAACTGAAAAAGTTGGCGATTCTTTTGCCAAATGTCAATGTTGCAGAACGCTGCTCACGAGAACAAAATCTGACAAAAAAAAAACAAATAATAAGAGAACGTTTAAAAAAAAAAAAATAAAAATTATGTCCATATATAAGGGTATCTTCTTGATAATACAGTCAATTATAGGAATTTGTTAGGTTCTTTTAGCAGACACCCTATTAAACAGTGGCTCCAGAGAGTGAATCGGTACATGTCCTATTTACTTTGAAAACATAGTTTTCGAACGAATGTGCTTGGTTGAACCAGCTGTTATAGTCGAGATACGCTGCGAGAAAGTGAGCTTGGTGTCCAAAATTATACCAAGGTCCTTGCAGATGGAGTTGCAGCTTGAGATAGTCGATGTAATTTGCTACTCAAAATTAAAAGTTTGATATTTACGAGTGGAAAAAACTACATTTGGAAACATTAGGAGTCATGTCATTCTGATGACATCATGTTAGAATTGAATCTATGTCTGCTTGGAGAGCACAGCAGCCAACTTGTAAATTCACTAGCTTAACCTATGGTACGAAAAACTTTGAGATCTTCGACGTAAAAAAGCCTTTCCGATTCAATAACAGCGCAAAAATTGTTAATAAAAATGGACGAAGATCAAAGGTCCCAGGTGATTTCCTTGTGGAACACCATACGTGATTCGAAAATGTGACAAGTTCACGTTGTTCAGTCGTACGTAAACAGTCCGGTCTACGAGATAAGAGTTGGTCCATTTGCTAAGTCAATCAAGTAGCCCTGTCCTACGCTTTTTTTGCTATGAAAAATTTGTGCGGTACTCTATCAAAGGACTTGCTCAAGTTTACAGAAATTGCAAACTTGTTGACGTTTTTCAAGCCTAGTAACCAACTTTGAAACGTACGTCATGAGGTTGGTGGTCCCTTTGTAGTTTCCCCCTCGTTGCATGTCTGCAGAATTGTGGATTGGAGTAATCGATTCGATTTTCCAGGCTGTGGGAAAAATACATTAAATACGTTAACGATTGGTTAAAAATTAACTAAATCGATGCAAGTAAACGTCGAGTAGAGGCCTCGGAGGAACCGAAATATTAATGTTGAAGGGATCATTCATAAAAACCAGATCGAGTAATCTCATGTTGTTGTTCGTGATATAATTAATTTGTTTTAATCTTTCCAACAGCACATATTCGAATGGAATAAGCATTTTCACTGAAGATCGTACAGAAAAATGCTGACAAGTATCGCATTATACTTTGATCATTGTTCGTTCCAGATTTATTTTAAATATCTAGGCTTCAGATTATTTGCCACATCGAAGAAAAACTCAAATTTCTCTTTAAAATTTATAGATTTTGTGTTGAAAAACGATTAAAAAATATGCAATATCAAATTGTTTGGCACCTGTCGTCGCGTATTAGTTATTTTGTTTGTTATGAAGTAGTACCTATCTTAAAATGAATGCGCCTCAAGTCTGATAGTCAATAATGATGAAATTGATGAAAATAGGGCCTGACTTTTATTTTAAATACTTGACAATTTGAATCCCCCAACATGGCGTCATTTCGTGCCCTTCGATTTTGCAACCAATATGGCGTTAGTGAATGCTTAATAACTTTATTGTGGTCTGATAAATTGCAGGTTTTATAAAGGTTCTATGAGAGCTAAAATTTGACGTTTTTATTCGCAAGTCAACCAATTACACGCTTAGGATGAGTTCCTCATCTCTGAGTTGTTAATCATCAGTAGAGTAAATGAGGATAGACTTTTTAAATGATAAGGGATTGGTTTTTAATGACCTGTAGAATTAACCATGAGTTGAAGTCAAATTTCGTTGTTTGACGTCATCTTGAAATTCAATATGACGGCTTCCGTTGAACTTTAAATGCTGTAAATGACAAAAAAATCGCATTAAACCGCCATATTATGGGCATTGGGTGAAAGGGCTAAACTAGAAGATGTCGAATATTTCCTTTCTGATTCCAGATTAAAATCCAAGATGGTGGCATCCGCTTAACTTTAAAATGCTGTTAATCATTGAAAATAGAATGAAATCCTCACAATTTGGGTATTGGTGAAAGGGCTAAACTAAAAGAAGTCGAATCTTGCTATCTGTCGCCGTCTTGAAATGTGTGGGAAAAGGAGAAAAACACTCTTATTGGCTAGATCTGGGAATGCCATATACGTCACTTCGGCATATCACGGCAGTACGGCCCTGCCTCCAGAGTTATCAACTTTTCGTCTTTAGTAGAAAACCTTGAGCTACGTATATGCCGCTATCAATGATGAAAATTTTGAGCTCAAGTATTTGTTTATTGTAATTTTACTACTTGTCGATGATATTTAAATTGTTTCCGAAGAGAAATAACGACTGATTTAAGTTTTATGAATTAAACAAAATGTATCACTTTCACGTTGTCACCCAGTAGTGCCGAAAATCTGATGAATTCTAGAGTTCAATTCGAGGGTTGAGTTACTGAGGCGATGGTACACCTTTATAATGAAAGCTTCACAAAAATTGTTTGCATAAGTTGTGTTTCGTAAGTGTGTAAACATCTTTCAGTTATCAGTTCAGTTCGATTCAAATAACGGTATAATCAACAGATCACTGAATAAAAGTAACTTGCCCAGTATTTGCTAGCAGAAAAAATATAATTTAATGGAAATGTATACAAACATTCAGACTCGAATGACCCGGGTGGTTGAAAGGTCTCTAATAAATTATAATAATAATAATATACAAACATTAACAGGTAATGAAAGTGACAGCCGTGTAAAGTGTTTAAAATTATTTGGCTTTTCAATAAATCTTGAAAAATTGTTAGTTAAAGGTTTTTTTTAGAGAAAAATACAGTAATTTTTCGCAATGGGTAATGTCAAGTTTGACGTGCTTAAGAAAAATATTCGGTTGTGTCAAACTTCGACTGTCAAACAATTTAAACTTTCCATCTCTTAAACGATCTGTCATAGCTGTCAACAACTGGAGATTGGCAATGTAAGAAGTCTTTCCCGGGTAGGCGGGAAAACCGTACAAAAATAATTCTATTAGACAATCGACCTACGCGTGGGACGCGTGAGAGAAAAGTTCAAAAAAGCTGTTGACTAAATCATGTTCTTTCGATGTTTTTCATTCTTTTTTCTCTCCCTCTCTCTCTCTTTCAGATGGTTACCCAAGGCAGCTATGAGGCCCCTCGGGGCACCAGAAGGCATCAGCGCCTCCTCCTCCTCCCACTCAGAGTGCGTCCTCATCGTGGGCGTTTCCCGTCCTAAGCTGGCGGCTCTCTTCCTGTCGGTTATGCTGTTATCGCTTTTCCTGACTTTCCACATTCTGTACGACAGTGCCGTCTACAGCATCCAGGTGAGAAAAAAAAATCGAAATTCTAGCTACCGAATTCGGCATTAGGCGTGGGCGCAGGCAATGCTTGTGATACGTTTCAGTTTTCCCTCCAACGAACAAAACGTGGGGCGGTTTGGATTGGTTTGGTTTGGTTGGGGCAGGTCCGGAAATTGCTTCGGCAACTCTTTGATTGGAAGCATCCGTAGTAAAAACGTCGTCTTCGTCGTCAACCCGATGCAAGGTTCTCATTGTAATCCTTTGATTGGCAGTAGGAAGTAGGTAACCCAAATAAGCTGACAGAAAATATGACGGAGGTATGATTTAAGCCAATTTGGGGTGCTTTCGATTTTTCTCTCACTTGTCCTAGGGTTAAAATGGTTAAGCATTGATGGCTGTCAATATGTTTATCCTCGTTTGAGGGATTTAGCAATCCAAAATCAATCTATATGGTTCAAACAAATCCGGCAACCAATTTTAAATAATTAATTGCTTTATTTGATCACAAAGGCGTGGTGTTTCAAATGTAGTGATTTGAGAATCAATGCCCTCAACAAACCCTAGGATGTTTTCTAAACTTTTCCGTGAAACTTTCTGCACCTCTATCATATTTTCAGTTTTGAGTAGACTTTTTGTCCAAATGCACTACACATGTTTTTACAAAAAAAAACCTACAGTTAGTAACTTTTGTGATAAATGTATGCGCTCAAAAGTTTCAACTTTGTGTTGTTGTTGAAGATAGTGGTCCCAAAAAATAAAAAAAAAGTCTATGCTAAATCGCTTCAGAATTTTATCAATTCTCCGAATCCGGCAATCAATCTATGTTTTGAAAGAAATTTGAGAAGCATAAGCATAAATTAACTCATATGATTCCGTTTGTATTATATTGTTTTTAAATATTTTCGTTTTTAAAGCTGATACTCTTTATCCTAAACTGAACGGGTTTAAACTGTTGAATGGCAAAAAATCTGATTCTTCTATTTATCAAATAACTTTTAAGCAATTTCAAACCTGAGCCTAACAATTTGCAAATGTATTACCATTAAACAGTTTATTCGAGGCAGATTGAATCAACATCTTTAAACTTGGAAGCCGAAAAATTTTGCCCCAAATAATTTTTATCCAGAATGACATATACCCAAAATCATACCCTAAAACGAAAAAAAATCACCTGAATGCACTATTCACTTTTAGAATGGACCCAGAAACACACTCCAGAATGGACCCTTTTCCAGAATGGCTCAAATCAAAGATTTATGACACTAGTTAATTTGAATTTTCTGCTTTTCATCTTACTCATTTCTATCTAACTTCAAACTATTCGAAACATTTTTTTTTTCAAAATGATTTTTTAAATAAAACATTTGTTTTTAATATTATCCAACTACATTCATTTAAGAACGAACATTGTACTTTGTTTAAGGTTTTGGTACTGTGCCTTTCAAAAAATCGTTTTGGTAGCCGACTTTCTACGCTGCGCGGCTTTGCCACCACCAACTTATAATTTTTTTTTTTTAATTTAGGTATTTTTTGGAAACAAAACTATTTTTTAAACCGTTCAGTATGAATGAATATATTCAATTTTCTTGGAAATCGTACTTCTGGTGAAAAATTATCTGAAAAATTTTTGGAATTCTTGGGATTTTTCATTTTGGGCAAACGTTTTCGGGGAAATGAAGTACAACATGAAAAAATAAAATTTTCAATTGATCAAAAACTACTTTCCGTTTATTTTTTCTAAGAAATTTCGCAGAAACTGTTTGACATACAATTCTTTCAGTTGACTTTAAATTTAATATGAAAGTTATAAAAACTTTATATAAAACTTTTAGGAGCTAGTATTGTTACTAAATGATTGTATCGTTTTGATAAATGATATTGCCATTTTTTTTCTGAGAACATTAGTTGTAAATCCTAGTTTGGTGAATTTGTTTCACTGGATTTAGAGTGTTTTAAAAATCGGAACCACCGGGGGTCAAATGACTCAAAATCCAGTGCAAAATCGTATTTAGTTGCTCAGAAAATGCAGATTGATTAAAAGTTCGAAAAACAGCGACCTTTGAATAGTTGTCAAAAATTGCGTGTTTTGTGTTTAATAAATCTTATGCTGCCAAAATAATACAAATTACGTCAACTTTCCGAATCATTTTTCAATCTTTTTTTTTTATTATGACTGGTACAGCTTTGGTGGTTGATGCATTAAAAAGTACGGTTTTGACTTCACTTTCTTACGTTTTCATGGCAGTCATCTAAAGAAATTAAAAAAAAAATTCCATATGTGCAACATATAGCTACGAACTTCAGCTTTTTCAAGTACTAAGTGAATTTTTTTCGAGCACCTAATAACTGACTTACAGCCTATTTCCCGAAACATGTTTTTTCGGACTTTTTTTCTTAGACTTTGAAAAACTTCGAAATCAATGATTGTAGCTGAATATTGTCTCAAAATCATATTTGAGTAACTTTGAAAGCTTTGGAAAACTACAAATTTAGTAAAAATCGGTTGAGAAACAAGAGAGTTTAAGCAGAAAAAGTGTTAGGAGTCATTTGACCCCCCGGCGGTATTAATAGAGATACCACATACGTTTTTCGAAATCTAGGAGAGATGAGGGCATAACAAGCACCCAGGGCATAATTTTTTGAGCACCACCAAATAAGCTTTTATGACCTTTAAATCATCTTGATCTGAAATGAACGCACTGCAACCTGATCTACACATTGTTTCTCAATTTTCAGCATCATAAAATTTTTGAATTTTCACTATAATCAATTTTAAAACGCGTTTTTACTTTAATTTGTTCACTGGAGGCGAACAGAGCACTATCAATGAAGGCATAATGAGCGTTTTCTGCCGGGGAATCTAGCAGCGAATTCAACTCGATGAAGTCAACTGAATAATAGAACGACAGCTTGACTTGTTTCGTCTGTGGATTGGGCCTATTGGTAAGGTGTCGGAGAGGTAATCAGTAGACTTGAGTTCATTTCCTGTTCGAGGGGATTTTTTTACACATACCATTCATGATTGATTTTTTTTATTGTTACATTATACGGCTAAAAGCATCAAAGCATCATCCGTCATACAAAACACCAGAATCATAATGTATGAGCATGTGTTAATTCTTTAAATTCTACAAACAGACCTAGATGATTTTGTTATTGCTTTGTTTGATGAATCTACGGCTCACCTTAGTGCAATCATGATCATGAATGATAAATGAAAAAAAAAACACCTCCACCAGGAATCGAACTCGAGCCTACTGATTACCTCTCCGACATCTAACCAATAGGCCAAATCGTCAGACGATACAAGTTAAGCTGTAGCTCTATTACTCAGTTGACTTCATCGAGTCGAATTCGCTGCTAGATTCCTCGGCAGAAAACGCTCATTATGCCTTCATTAATGGTGCTCATACTGCCTCGGGGGGTTTCTCATTATGCCTCTACAGTGACTGGTTTTCAGCTTTCGGCGAAAATAGTTCAAATGCATTTTTAAACGTTTTTATCTACTTTTTCAAGTTTCATCCAATTAGGCAATAGACTATTCGAGTGTCTGAACACGAAACAATGATGAAATTCACATATTACAGCTGTTCTCTATGGTTAAATAAGCATTTTCCTTAAGGTGGCCAAGCTGCCCCAAATGACTCGACTTTTGAAAAAGTTATACGCTGCAGGCTAAAATTGATCCTGGGTCTAGTACAAGATCTCATGCCAAATTTGGGCCAGATCGGATCACGGGAAGGGGTCGCTCAACGAGCCTGAAGTTTGTATGGGATTTTGAGACATTTTGCTCGGGAGAAACATGAAAAACCAGTTTTTCGACAGTAACTTCTGTCTCCTTCGACCGATTTCTTTCAAAAACGGGTTTTTCTTGAAGCCAAAATTATGACAAATATTTCATCAGAAGGTTGCATTTCAATTAAATTTAAGATAAAAAAGTTATTAAGCTTCAAAAATTGGCTATCTTTTTTAAAGGGTGACATTCATCACTGTT
Source organism: Uranotaenia lowii (assembly GCF_029784155.1). NCBI lineage: Eukaryota > Metazoa > Arthropoda > Insecta > Diptera > Culicidae > Uranotaenia > Uranotaenia lowii. The sequence goes on along the minus strand of NC_073693.1, from coordinate 125,240,234 downwards.
AATGAGGCGTCAATATGTTCGACTGCCCCGACTCATTAACAGTGATGAATACCATCCTTAAAAAAGGTAGCCCATTTTTGAAGCCTTATAACTTTTTTATCTCAACTCTTATCGATAGTCTTCGGACGAAATGTTTTTTTATAATTTAGGCTTCAAGAAAACCCGTTTTTGAAAGAAATCGGTCGAAGGAGACAGAAGTTATTGTCGAAAAACTGGTTTTTCATTTTTATCCCGAACAAAATGTCTCAAAATCCCATACAAACTTCAGGCTCGTTGAGCGACCCCTTCCCGTGATCCGATCTGGCCCAAATTTGGCATGAGATCTTGTACTAGGCCTAGGATCAATTTTAGCCTGCAGCGCATAGCATTTCACAGGTTTTGAATTTCCCATACAAATTTGGGGCAGTCTAGTGGCCATTGTGCCCTCATCTCCCCTACAAATTAAAAAAATATTAGTATGAAAAAATACGGACATTTTAAAAGTAGAAATAGTCATGAAGAAAAAAAATGTAATAGGAGTTAGATATGATAATTTCATGTTCAAGAATGTGATTTGACCCTCTTCGATATGTTTTATGCTTTAACAATGCAGATCCAGCTACAAAAATCTTCAACAGAAAATTTCCAATTAACAAAAAAACGAAATTTTAAAAAAAGTACAGTATTAACAATACATTTCAAACTTTCTATTTTCATGAAATAAAAAATACCCAATGGGTTTTTTTCTACAGCATTTTTCCCGTGATTCAATTTGATTTGGGACAGGCTTTACTTGTATAACGCTCAAGCTAATATTGAGTTTTTGGTTTACAGCCACGAGATTTGAAATGAAGTTTTTACACTCCTTATCTCTCTCACTGACAGGAAAGGGGATATACCAAACAAAAACAATTTGTTAGCATTGCTCGACAACTATGCTTGCAAATAAAACCAAATTTGGAAAAAGAAGATATTTGAGAACGAAAAGTGTTTCTTTGAATAACGAGAGATAACGAGAAGGAGGGAATCCCATATAATTTTTTGAATAACTTGAAAACAGATCGAACAAATGGAACAGAATTTATCATGATAGGGTATTTGGATACTAAAAAGGATTCTATGAATATTTGGGACTTCTACTTTTAGTGGACCGTCTCAAGGTATAACATGATTAACACATTTCCTTCAAATAATTCGGTCCATGGCAATTATTCTCTAACTTATTAGACATCCCACACACGCCAGATCACGCTTCACTTGGTCTAAAGAAACTGTAATGAGTTCTTTTTATTGAATTCAAATAACCATTATATCTGATATCTTCAAACAATAATTTTCATTACATCACGTGCAAAAATTACGGAAGAATTAATGAACTAATCGATAATGAAAATGCTGATTAGACCTGTAAAAGCAAAATTCAATTCATAAGTTATAAAATAACTTTATCACCATCAAAATATCTTTGGATTAGAAAAATTGAAAGATAGATATAAAAACTCTTCTCATTTGATCATTAATCACTTGCTTTGTGCTGTATCGAAAGCAGAATAAATATTTCACTTATGACTATTAGGAAGAAACATTAAGACCTCACACTAAGAATCCAAATTGAAGAAATAAAAAAGAATAAAATTCAGAGTCTCTTTTTAAAATCGTTATACCAAATTCTAAATACAAAATTGAGAATCAAAGTTACACCTGGAGTAAAACAGGAATTGCAAAATTTATAATTCATATCCTCATGTTTATTTCACTTGCATATCTGTAAAAAAACCCTTTTTCATGTGATTTGCTGAAAATTAATAAAATATAATGTGAATTTCTATTTCCATTTTTTTTTAATTTCTTTTATAAAAAAAACTCAAAAAAAAATCTTTTGTCAAATAGTTCTTTTAAATGTGACAAAAGATACCTTCGAAACATTATTTCAGAATGGAAACTAAATGTCTAAGAATCAAAAATCTTCAATAAGACAAGATTAAAAATATAGATATCTTTATGTTCATGTTTAGTGAATCACTCAATGAAATTCGCAATTCAACTGTGAGAGCGTTTCTATGAAAATAACTTATTTGAGAATGGTCATTAAGAAAAGGATATGCTGCGTTCAGGGTATTTTCTTTAGTAGGAGGATGATTTTAAAAAAAAGTACATGAGAATCAATGGCATGAAATTTTGCATTTTCAATGTCAGATTTAAATGGTCAAAATTTGCCATGTATTGTATAAGTTTGAGTAAATTTGCTCAGCTAACCAAAATGCAGGAAAAATTCAGCAACGTTTACTCTATTTAGGGTAAGGTTGCCAGATTGGGAACAGTCCGGTCCAGCCTGGTTGCCCGGATTTCATTAAAAACTGTCCGGAATTGGCCCGGATTTTTTCACTTTATTTGGCAAATCAAACAAAAAAATGAAATTGTGTTCTTAATTTTTATTATTTAGCTATCAAAACAATTTTTTTTAGAAGTTTTTTTTCAAAAATAATCATCAATCTTGATCTTCGTTGAGTAATTTCTGATTTTTGACAAAATTTTCCCGGATATTGCCCGGATTTTGGTCGTCAATTGAGAAATGAAATGCCCGGGTTTTGCCAGATTTTTATAAAAAACTGCCCAGATTGTCCGGCCCGGATACGTGTTGAAAAAATTCTGGCAACCTTAATTTAGAGGCCCCCTTATACTGTGAGCGAACAAGAAAAGTACCACTATGTGTTGTGCTTGTTAAAATATGAATGATTTAGATGGCAGCAGTTAAAACCAAATGTTATCACAAAAGTTTTCCTAGTTTTTGGAATCAAACACCTGTAGTAAAACAGTTGGTTTAATGCAATAAAATAAAACGCAATGTTCTACTAAATATCAAACTTTTTGGAAGTGTCCCTTTTATATATCCTGACAGAGTTAGATGGTGTGACTCAAATCCAAATATTGAATTGACCCTTTAAGACTGAATTCGTAACATGACTTTCACGAATTATCATGTAGCAAACGTCAGCAACCAAACCTAGCTCGTCTGACGAATAGCTGCAAACAGCTTCCATTTCCGGCATCGAGTTAAGCGGAAATGAAGAATACTTTAAATCGTTCTTTCGTTGCTTCAACCAGCCATCCAGCCAGACAGGCAGCGTACCTACTAATGTTCGTGCATTACACATCTTCCCTTTTTCCCTTATTCCTCCTGGCTGTTCCGGTTCCTAATTTGTTCTCTGTTTTATTTCTCTCGTTACAGGCTGCAACGGCCATATCCGAAAACAAGATCGCCATACTAACAAATCACATTCCGAACCCGCCGGCGATTAATCATCCAGTGGTGTTTCCCAACAGGATTCATTTTCCCAAGACCAGCAGAAGGCTTCCGCAAGTAATTTATTAGCCGGGGCGAATTTATTGTTGAAAATTGCACTCATATCGACAAATGTGTTTTCTCTTTCTCGTTTTCGCTCGCTTTCCTTCGCCGACCCAGTGTTTGATAATTGGAGTGAGAAAATGTGGCACACGTGCGCTGCTGGAGATGCTGTACCTGCACCCACGAATCCAGAAGGCAGCCGGCGAGATCCATTTCTTCGACCGGGACGAAAACTATCTCAAGGGGCTGGAGTGGTACCGGAAGAAGATGCCGCACTCGTTCCGGGGCCAGATTACCATCGAGAAGAGCCCCAGCTACTTTGTGACACCCGAGGTAGGTATCGCCTGTGACTGTATGAGCTAGAGCTATCTGCGCCAAGCAGCCAATTCTCAGTTGAGATAAGTGGGGAAGGCATTTGTTTTTCGGGCGAGTACCAGTTGCTAGTGGTGTCTTTCGAAAACATAGAACCAAAACAGAGTGTTAACTTCTAAGGTCCTTTGAAAAGGCCTTGACTTTTCCGCAGCTATGCCTGCCACATTTAGTGCTATGTAGCAGCAAATTTTTAGTTAATTTTTTTGTAACTTCTCCAGAACATCAAAGAGAGACTGACTAACGAAAAACATTGACAAAAGTAATGAAGTTGAATACTTTAAAACTACCTATATGGGTATGATACATTTTAATAATATGTATTACTATTAGCAGAACCGTTTTTACGAAATTGTTAAAAGAAATTGGGCTTGTGATATAGCTCAGTTGGCAAGTCTGTTGTCTCCTGAGCCGATGTCCGTGAGTTCGAGCCCAAGAGTAAACATCGAACACAGTTGTACCGGATAAGTTTTTCAATAACGTTCCGCCAACTGCAACGTTGATAAAGTCGCGAATGCCATAAAGATGGTAAAACGACTATAATCGAAACAAAAAAAAAAAAAAAAAGTTAAAAGAAATTCTTATCGAAATTAAAATTTCCAAATTGACTCGTTAATCAATGAAAAAAAAAAGAAAGTGTTCAGCTCCAGAGCGTTGTCATGTCAATCTGTTTTGATTTATCTTTACTTGTATTGTAATTTTGACTAAATTTAAGATTCAATTAACATTTGTAGGATGTGAGACGTTTTCCAATTTGTTAGGAAATATTTTTTTTTACGGCTTTTGTCAAAAGTTTTTCTTAATGTGGAAAAAGTTACCTTAGAGAGCAATAACTCAGAATGGAAATAAAATGTTCAGGACCCAGAATCATAAATCTGTGTTCTGGAACGAGAAGATCTAGTTGAACCACCCTAAGCTTAAAAAAGGACCTAGTAAAAGCATCGCCATGCTGCTGGCTTTAACGGCAATTATGCGCGCCAAAAACATCGGGTATCATCGGTACCAAAGATGATCCAATCAGGGTCGAACCAGTTAATCCTTGGTTCGACCTCTTTTCCCGACCAGCAACCATCAGAGTAAGACACAGAGTAAGCGGTCCTTGGGACCATGTCAGAGGCCTAATTGGCCATAGTTTGTGTGGTTGAGCAATTGGAAAATAGTTCTAAGTCGTTATGTCGTAAAAATACAGTCCACTAAGTTTGTTTATGTTTTGGAATGAGTGTGTTTAATTCCTACGAGAAATATCTGAGGCTATCGCTGAATCCGTCAGGGGCAAACCTGAACAATCTGAAATAAGATAAGATTAATAATAAAGGGTGATACGGTCAAAATTTGGTCATGTGAAAAGGCGTGTAAATCGGTGAAATCGTTTATTTGAAAAATCAAATTAAATTTCTTTTTCAAATTTGAATATATGTAGTATAAAATTCAGGAAAAATATCTCGCTTTTCCAAATCCGAATTGCCAGGCCTTACGCTCAACCCCTGCCATCAAATTTTGTACAGCCACCTTGTCCACCTTCTTCGCCGCAGAAAGCCAGTTTGCCTTGAACTGCTGCTCGTTCTTAGGAGTTTTTTTTTAATCTCCTTTAGGTTCCGCTTGACAATAGCTCAGTATTTCTCAATTTGACGAAGCTCTGGCGTGTTGGGAGGGTTCTTGTCCTTGGGAACCACCTGCACGTTGTTGGCGGCGTACCACTCCATGGCCTTTTTACCGTAATGGCAAGATGCCAGGTCCATCCGGCCAAAATAGTTCGGAACAATCGTGTTTCTTCAGGAAAGGCAACAGACGTTTATTCAAACACTCTTTCACGTAAATTTCTTGTTGACAGTCCCGGAAGCTATGAAAATGCTGCTTTTCAAGCCACAGGTACAGATGGCTTGCCAAACCAGATGTTTCTTCGCGAACTTTGACAGTTTCATGTGCTTGAAAATATCTGCTTCTAGTCGGCTTTGACGTAGGTTTCGTCGCCCATTATCACGCAGTCAAACTTCGTCAGCATCGTCGTGCACAGCCTCCGGGATCGCGCTTTGGAGTCACTACCTTCTTGTAAGTCGATAATCCGGCTCGTTTTTTGGCTCGATGCACGATTGTAGACGATACACCCAGCTTATTTGCGGCATCTCAGAGAGAGAGGTTAGGGTTTCGCTTGAAACTACCGGCAACTCTCTTTGTCGTCTCAGCGGCTTCCGGTTTTCGATTCTCCCCCGATCCAGACTTCCTGGCTGTCGACAAACGTTCCCCAAACACTTTAATTACATTTGTAACGGTTGATTTGGCAATTTTTAGCTATTTTGCCAGCTTTGCGTGCGAGTAGCTCGGATTTTCGCAATGCGCGAGCGAAATTTTGATGCGCTGCTCTTCTTCCTGGGACGGCATTTTGACAACTGAAGAATGAATTCCAAAATCAAAATAGGAGCAACATTCTACACACACACACCTTCAAAATGAGGGGTGTTCAGGTTTTTTAAATGCAAAGTTGAAAGAAATACGTCAAGTTGATATTGAACAAATTTTGACCGTTTATAGTAATATTCATGTTTAAAGAATCGCTCTATGAAATCCGCAATCCAACTATGAGAGCGTTTTTATGATAATAATAGGCTGACCCACTCAAATTCGTACTACCATAAATTTCATTGATTTAAGAAATAAGATAATCTTATAATGTCAATGTTTTGAATGATACCGTATGTACAATAATTTTATATGGGAACCATCCCGTTTTGAATATGGATGGAGGTTTTCGATTCAATATATCATCTCTTTATGCCAAAAATGTCTATTTTACAAAATTTTCTGAAAAGTGCTTAAACATGATCGGTCTTAAACGATTTTGTTGGAGATACAAATTAGAATAAAATCACTTGAAAAATAATCGAGCTATTCAAAATATGTTTTGTATGTAAATTTCTCCCTATAATAGCGTGAAAAGTTTATCAATTCAATGGTTCATCTAAACCCCTTGTGTTTGTATTAAAAATTAGTTAATAAGCTCTTGAAAATTCTGTGTGGTGTTTTTTTTATCGATTTTTACTCATACTACTCCATTTAAAAACATCTAGAAGTTTTTCAATATAATTAATCATTTTGTTATGCTAAATTTTTATAAAATAATTCAAACTCTATTGAATTTTGATGTTTTTACATTGATTTTCTGAAGACACCCCCGCGTTTTTTAAATAAACTGGGTTATTCATGACAATAAATTATCTAGTCATACATAACCATGATTAATCCGAAATTGATTGAAAATTTGAAATGATAATTTTTTGAAACTTGCTGCATAAATTTTGGACGCATGAATAAAAAAAAAATTAGAACACCATTTGTTTTTTTTTTTAGTTACAAACCTAGGAATTGCTCATCAAAGATCTAGAAAAAAAAACTTAAAAAACCTTTCATGATAATTTTATAAACTTGCCGAAAAAATTTTGGACGCATATATAATCAAAAATTATAACAGACTTGTTTTTTTAAAGCTTGATTCAAGAATGAGAATGAGAACAAACCCGGGCAAAATCCGGGCTTTTCAAATGAAATCTGGGCAACCGCGTCGGACCGGACTTTGCTCAAATTTTATATTAAATATACGGGCCAATCCGGTTAAAACCGGGCTATTTGGCAACTTTATCATAGAAATTCAGGTCTGAATATTAAATTTTAAATTAAACCCGTTTTGGACGTTCTGGTTCTATACTCCTATAACCAAAATTGTATTTCTACATATTTTCGTGTTTCTGATTATCTATCAAGCTTAAGATTCTTGATTATTAGTTCGAATAATCATTAGAAATTAGGTATGAAAGCTGTTTTGAAATCCTTGTTCAAATTCGGTTTTGCATTTCATATTAAATTTTAATCATGTTTTTCGAAAATCAAATGCATTTTCAATATTTTGATAATAGTTTTCCGAATATGGAAACAGAAGAATTTTGCTTTATATTCAAATTCGAAGTTCTTAAACTTTATTCTAACACAAAATTTGAACATTTTGAGCTTCTAAATGGCGATCAAAAATTAAAAACCAGATTCTCATCATCATTAGAAATTCTTATTTTAAATCAGATTCACGAAAACGTTAAAAAATAAATAATTGAAATAATGAATTAAGATTCAACCAGCACTACACAGCTTAAAAAACAGATTCATGAATGAGGGCTCTGATCAAGAATTAAGATTAGGAAATCGTATTTGTTGTACATTTTGGAAATCGTATAGAAATTTGGAAACTAATTCATAGTTCAATTTTCTAAATTCAGGTTTAGAATTCAGATTTAAAATTCAGAAAAAGATTTAGCTTGCGAATGAGTTTTTTAATCAACTTACAATTGTTAAGAAATTCAGGAGAACATAAGCTTGAAAATTTGCTTGTCAATTCAATTTCCAGATTTCAAATTTTTTAATCAGAATACACACAATTTTGTTAAAAATCACAAATATAAAGAAGATTTAGAGTTTTTCAAAGTTTTGATTCATGCAAAATATCCCAAATTATATTTAAAAAATCATCCACAGGATTTTTAGTATGGATTTGATTCTTATGAATAATATTTCCTGTTTAAGAAACATGTACCTGATCTTCATCTAAAAATCTGCATTTTTTTTTCGGTGCATTATTTAACATTATTAATATTGCAGCTTTTTTTTAAAGCCAAATTTCAAACTTGAATCACAAATTTAGTTCAAAATTGCATCAAGCAAACTTGATTCAATTGTTTTTAAATTCAAACTTTTTTGAAAAATTTGATTTATTTTCATCAACGGTTAAAATCTTGGAATTTGCAAAAGAGTTTAGAATATTGGGCTTGTTGATTTGAGTATAGAATTAGTTTTTTTTTTTTTTAAGAAATTGAAGGCTATCCTAAAAATAACTTATTTTATGCTCAAATCAAATTACTTTGATCTACTACACTTTTAAACAAATTCAAAAATTTTAACCATCGATGAAAGCAAATTTCATATTTTGTTTCTAGAGGTTTCATTAAAAAAAATTAGCTCATCCTTGAGACTAAGGACCACTTTTCTAAAGTTACTTTTTTAAGGTTTCATTATTGACACTTTACCATACTTGTGGCATTCGTGTCTTCTCTTAAGTTACAATTTCATACAAAAACTAATAATTAGTACTCAAAAATGAATAATCATGTAGTCACAAACATAATTTGTTTTGAATTTTTTTCATTCGTGGGTCATTTTTTGGGGTAAAAATTAGTCAATAAAACCCCACCCATGAGTCGGTTCTTCCTACGGCCCTGTTTCCAATTCAGCTTATGAAAAAGAAGCACTCATTCTTCCTACTTTAAAAAGTCTTGCACTGTAAAGAGTAATCTTCAAAAAAAGGTATCGAAACGTGTTTGTGTTCCAAATTTGATGCAAATGTTTTATTAATTTTTCCAGCTTTGTTTTCATTTTCTGATTTTGACGTGTCATGTCTATTTTTTCAGGTGTGTCCTGTTTTGCATATTTATATGTATATTCCTCATCCGTTTTAAGTCTCTTGAGGAGAAATTTCGTTTGAGTGCTAAATTTGAATTTAAAACAAAATGCTACAGAATTGTTTGATTTGTTTCGAATCGTTAAGTACAACTGGTTTGAATTCCAAATTCGATGGAAATGGGTTAAAATTGCCTCAGTCGTGTCGAATTTTTAATTCGTTTTATATGAGACTTACACCACCTCAAAAATTCTGTAATTGTGGCGAATGTTATGTTAATTTTGTATTGTGAAAAATCCTGATTGTGTGGCGTTTAAAAAACCCGCTCAAGTGGGAGGGGCATTCAAATACTTTACGATCCATCACTTTATGACAAACATCCGAATACCAAAACTCACGTAATCCGTTTTCAACTAATGGTCCTTTAGAAACCTTAAGTTTTATGTTTGAGAGTGTATCAATACAATTAATCGTTCAATTGAACCAAAACTTGTTTGTTTTTCAAATTGGATTTAATAAATCGTTTTTTATTTTCAAAAGTTTGATGTTCATCAAGTTTTTTAGGAAAGAGTTTTAAATAGTGAGAATTGCATTAAGTTTTATGTTGATTTTTTAAGTATGGGAGCGTTCCATTTTGAAATTTGTAAAAGTCACTTGTTACTTCAAATCATATTTTCATATAAAAACTTGCCTGTGTATCAAATTTCTTTAAAATAATGAAAATTGCATTTTTTTTTTCTAAATAAATTTGGTATGGAATCCCCAATTGAAAAGTGAGAGAGTAATACAAAAAAAGAATTCTTATTCTAATATCAGATTAGCTGTGAATAATTTTTTATGATAACCATCTTTCAAATTTTCGAAATTGATCATGTTTAAAGCTGATTTTGTACACTCCCAAGCCACCCCCCCCCCCCCTCTCAAGATGGGAAGGTTTTTAAACTATTACACAAATCATCTGAGGCCCAGAAAATTCTCGAATACCGAATTTCACGAAGTTCCTACCACCGGTTTATTCAGGACAGTTTCACAAATTAAATCGCATTCGCATAAAAAGATTGTTCTTCCACCTTCCCACCTCTAAAAAAGTGGAAGAAAATTGTATAAGTTCTGTCGTATAAGTTTTGTCGAAAATTATGTACGAAGGTCCCTCGTTTAAAAAGCGATAGAGGTCATTCAGCACAACAATAAAATTTTTTGTCAAATCATGCTCAGACATCATTTTTATGAAAATCACCTGAACATTGTTGGAAATTTTAACATATTTATGCTGTATTTTGTAAGCGAGCTCCTCTTCTCAAATTACACCGCAGAAAAAATTCTAAAAGTACGCGGAATCTCAAACACGCGTAATTTAATTTTTCACAAGTGTAATTCGAAGAAGATGCAATTTTTAACTCCTTTTGATCTTTTCTGTGATGTAAAGATCAAGCGTTCAATGAATTTTATATCACAAACAGTTTAAGTTTGAATGTGTTTTATCTAAACAGAAATGATAAACTTGTGTTGCGCGCATCGGATACAAAGTAAACAAGTAAGAAAATTACGAGTTTTAGACGTAGCTCCAGTACTGCCAGAATCCAAAGCTAGTAGATTTATGAAATGTGGCGTTGAAAAAAGAATGCTGTCTAAATTAATCAGTTTTCTCTCCATTGCAGCAATTGTAGCAAATAATGATGTTCTGGGACGAATCGAGAATCCTGGTTATGCTAATCTGAACAGCATAACCGTACTGCGAATCATCGGGTGCAACAAAAATTCCAGACAGACGCTGCCCGTGATGGCGGATGATATCTTTTAGGTTCATTTTAGAAATATATGTGAAATTAAAATAATTATAAAAAAGGCGTATTCATTCATAGACAACAGAAAAAACCTGAACATGTAGGAAAGTTTTATGAAGGATTAATCACCGTAATTTATGTTTGTTACTTTGATTTATCGGCCTTATCGGTGAAAAGTGATGTCCTTTTTAGTAGGGACATCTAAGAACTCTATCTGTATCTACCACTTCATAGTAGTTGGCCCATGAGGAACAAAAATTTAATATGTGATGATAATGCTTCTAAAAAATTCTACCCGCTCATTTTCATCATCTTTCATTTCATCTAACCTTCTATCCATCTATAAAAATTTAAAATCCTTAGATGTCCCTACTAAAAAGGACATCACTTGTCACCGATAAGGCCGATAAATTAAAGTAACATATATAGGGCAGATTTTTATTATTTACGATAATAAATCTTAAAATTTATATCCCTTTGTAGTTTTACACGCCAGCTTCCGTCATCCGATCTCGTGCCTTGTTTTCGATCAAAATTAACCTGCCGAAAAAATTACATTCTTGAAAAAACACATAGTGGAAGAATTTTACATAAAAACTGTGTTCCGTATTCCGATATACAAACCATCTTTTGCCCAAAACCCTCAGACGCATAAATAATTTTACTTCAATTTGACCATTTGTTTATTCGTGATGGATTTACAAACAAATGATTATAATTTTAATGGCATGTGCGGCGGAATGAAAACTAGAGAGCAGTGATGGTAAATTTCGCCCGTCACGCTTGACCCGACTAGTTTTGTTTCATCAAACGACTGGCACTGTTCTCAATTGACGGAGCCTCACTACTCGCATGACGGATAAAGCACGACAACAATCAACATTTCTCCATCATCGACTGGCGAAGCTCCTACACATGGTCAAAATTTCGCCTGACTGTGACTGGCAAATCTCTTCACACTTCGATCGGCTGCTGACGGCAGGTACAACTAATTTAACGACTTGCTGGCAGAGAGCAACAATAGCAATAAAAAACTGAAAACGAGCTTGCTGGCAGGAGCAACAATAATAATAAATGCGTTTCTTTTTCGTCATAGGTCGGTTGAATGCGATTGCTTGACTAGGTTAATATTTTAGCTTCAAATGACTGGGGAATGAATGACCGGCAAACGAAGTGACTGGTCGTTAAGGAACAGTCAAATGAGTTTGACGGACCAAGAGGCTCAACAGTCACAGTCATTTGACTAATGACGTTGAATTATGCCAACCCTGCTAGAGAGAATTTATTTTATAGAATTTGAAAGAAAGGTGGATAGAAAAGCATTAGTGCGCCAGTAGGAGAAAGCTTGATAGGTGTTGAAATTTTTAGGCTAGAGGGCATGTTGATGAAAAGCTCCCATGAATTGCTCCCGTCTTTGCTCTGCATTAGCTAACTATACATGAGAAACCCAGAAAGAGAATTCCCATGCAGTGATGCCACATTTCTATCGGTATTTTGAAACCCGAAAAAATCTTTTATCGGTATGTAAATCCTAAAATCGGTATGAAAATCGGTATTTGAGGTTGATATTCAAAAATGCTTACATTTTCAACTTCCTAACGTATTTTTCTTTAAATAGAAGCTTGCAATAAACAGCAAGTCTAAGAGCTCTTATGAATGTTCATTTTTAGTTCAAAACTAGGTGACTAAATGTGTTTTAGCATATATTATTGCATTTTCTCCATAACTTGGTTCTAGGTAACACTAGTTAACACAAAATGACGGTTTTGAAATTGTAACAGAACATAATGTTTGTTATGACTTGTACATTTTTTTTAATTTTAAAACTATTTGCTTTTGCTAACGAAATCAAAAATCACAAATGAAAATTCAGCAGAAAATCCGAAATAAGTATTTCTTTCCAGTACTCATAACTGAATGGAAATTTATTTTAAAAGATACCGTTTGATAAGAAAAATAGGAGCATGACGATCATCTTCAGGTTACACGTTGTTTAGGCATATAAATTAAGTAAAAACTTGAGACTTTGATGTTTGGCTAAAGTGGGATGTAAATTTGATAAATTCAATAAGGCAATAGAACCAGGTCAACCTAAAAGAAATTTTAATTTAGTAAGCACTTACAAATCCAATGGCTTTTTGATGTTCAAGGTAAATATGGACCCAAGTTGATGTTCTTCGTTTTATTGATGGATTTTCGCCAATCTGGCCATTTCAGCTTTTAGTATTAGATATGAGTTCTAGCGATTAGAAAAAGAAATGATTGCAGAAAGGTGGGAGAATTGTTGCTTATATTTTTTTATAGCCAATTAAAAATTAATTTTATTTTATGAAAAATCACGCATTAGTCATATGAAAATCCAAGAATTTTATGCGAAAATAAATGATAACTGTGCTCTAAAAGAAGGTGTTCTTCCGAAAAAGATTAAAAAACACTTAGTTTTACTATAACTGAAAGTATCCATTTTAGGTACTTATGATATCATTTATTTGGCTAACAAGATGCAGAAGGATTGAAGAACAAATCTCGACATACCCCGTCTGGCGACGAGGTAAACAAGGATTATATTCAAACGGTGTATGTATTTCCTTGAAAAGTTAGCATCTCACGAGACAAGAGCTTTAATGCGATCGCCAATTGAAATGGACCTTAAGAAACTTCTATTGGCAGTCGCAGAAGGTCAAATTTCAGCCTTGAGCTTAGTCCATTGGCTTTGAAGTTAGTACCATAATAGTGCATCATTTGACAGAACAAAGGAACAAAACAGCGCGAACAACTGAACGAATTATGAGAGTGAGCCGTGGAGATCTTTGCAGAATAGTTTAAAAGTTGTACAGATTAAAGTTACGCCACGCCAGCTACCGAACTTTGTCTTCTTTCTACGAGACCTTGACGAGGATAGCTTGAATGAAGTGTGAATGTTGAAGTGGAATGAATTTTGAGTTAAAATCTTAAAAATCGGTATGAAATCGGTATGTTTTGCCAAAAATCGGTAATCGGTATATACCGATTCTTGGTCAAAATTTTGCTCAAAAATCGGTATAAATACCGGAAAATCGGTATGTGTGGCATCGCTGTTCCCATGTATAGCGAGCCCAATGGTTTGAGAGCGTGTTTTTACGCACACTTCAAACGAGCAAAAACGTACACCGAAAGAATTCTTCACATGAACGCTACGTGAAAATGTACATGGATTTTTGCCACCATGAAAATCACGTGAAACCTACGTGAATTTCAGGTAGCAAACAGATCTCGCGCAGCAAGCAAAATTCACGTAATTTTCATATGAGTTGTATGTGAAATGAACGTAGATCGAATGTGGGCAGGGATTCGTTTTGCTACGTGCAATTCACGTAGATTTCATTGTATTTTTAATGTAGGGAGGTTTTTTCTCGGATATTTTTAATAAAAATGTTTTAATTTCGTAATTAAATTTTATTTTTCGACCAAACTTATCTACTTTAATCCACACTTGCACAATGTATGCACTTTTCATTTCCACTATTAACAATTCACTTCACTTAATTTATTGAACACATATTCATCGAAACGTGTCTTTGGTTTGGCCTCTTTAGCGGTTGCTTGGCCGTCTCCGCCGCCTCAATTTCAAATCCTGTTGAAAAAAAAACAAAAGATGTAAATAGCAACCAAACAACAAAACTTTATTACTTACGAAAAGAATATGTGCTTCTCCATCACTTAGATTTTTTTTGTCTTTATGCACCAACTGCCGGATCCGCGCCATATTGAAACTGGTATTCCTTCACACAGATTTTACGTGAATGAGCCATTCAGGTTTTACGTGAACATCACATAGAACGCACAAAATCCCTCTGTACTTTGCAGATCACTGGATTCTCACGTAAATCGAATGTGCCTTTCTTTTGACAGCATTCAACTATGTGAATTTCACGTAAGGACCAAGTGATTTTTTGTTAACTCCTAAGTGCTTCAGGTAAACCAGGCAAAAATTCACGTAACGAATGGCTACGTGAAAATCCAGGTAAATTTAACGTTTCTTTTTCGGCTGAGTGTAGCAACCCATGGGCCTACTGAGCTTTCCTTATGCGAGAACAGTTCTATCGACGTTGCCATTATTTCAGATTCGCTGCGAATAGTTGCTACTTGTCGTTTTCTTCGCATTTCACATTTTTATCTATTCCGCGTTCTAACTTTTTGGTCAAGTGTCAATTTTTGAACCGTATTTTTCTTGTTGTAATTTTTTTTTTCTTGTGTGCGTAAAAACACGCTCTCAAACCATTGGGCTCGCTATACATGGGAATTCTCTTTCTGGGTTTCTCATGTATAGTTAGCTAATGCAGAGCAAAGGCGGGAGCAATTCATGGGAGCTTTTCATCAAAATGCCCTCTTGCCTAAAAATTTCAACACCTATCAAGCTTTCTCCTACTGGCGCACTAATGCCTGTCTATCCACCTTTCTTTCAAATTCTATAAAATAAATTCTCTCTTGTTTTCATTCCGCCGCACATGCCATTAAAATTATAATCATACAAATTACGGCGATTAAAATCATATAACATTTACAAAGAAAACGCTTTTATTTTTGTTCATGAAATGTATCGAAAAATGGTTTGATTTGATCATATTTGAATTTATTTTTTAGGAACCTTCCTTTACAAAAACTATTTGATAATACTTTAAATAATTTTATGACATCAAAAAACCCATTTTGTGCCAAATTGGATCATAATCGTTTTAAAATCGTTCGAGCTCTGTTACATTTTAAAATGACCACCCCCCTTTTCCAGCAAAGGTTTTTTTTAATACCATTGCTCATCCAAGTATAACAAAACCTGTCAACCAGCGTTAATTATTATTTAATTATGTTAAATTACGTTTTTGCAGTAAATTTGATGAATTACACTTTTAAATTAATCAGATTTTGTCATATATTCTGTTATATTTATGTGGGAACCCTCCCTACCCCCCTGTGTCAAGACGGAGGGTTCTGAAACTTTGATAGAAACCGTCCCCGGTTTGAAACGGTCATATGCCAAATTTTTTGTTGATCGGTCCAGTAATGAGTCTGTATGGAACAGGCAGTCAGACAGACAAACATTCATTTTTGAATAGGGCTAGGTGGGGTAATTATGAACAAAATTTCTTCATTTGGCACACTAACAGCCACCATATGTTTATTTCTTATCATAAATTCTGAAAACTTGCCAATATTGAATGTTTCCGTGCTCTTCATCATTCTGTAGAGTAACTTTTTTTTCTTGGTCGCAACCCACGTCCTTGAGATTTTTTTTTTTTTGTAGATCTTTATTTGAAACGGCTCGTACCTTCAGGTTTTAAGGAGCCAGACTCCTTTTTTTTGTTTTTACAATTGTTTGCTTATCGTAACACTTTTTGTTTGAAGAAAAAGAAGATAGAAAGGAAAATATAAAAATAAAAAGAATTATAGACGGAGATCGATAGCTTTTAGAAAAAGGTAAATTTCGAACATGTAGTCCAAGTCTACGTCCTTGAGATGTCTGTTCATAATTACCCCGTCTGTTCATATTTACCCCCCTATCTAGGGGGTAATTATGAACACGGATTACTGACTTGGTATAAATTTTTTGAAAAGTAACAGTATTTTTACGTTACATTTACCCATAGTAAGCAGTGTATGGTGATTTTTTACTTAAAAAATTATGTTCATAATTACCCCAAAGTCTGTTCATAATTACCCCGAACGCTGTTCATATTTACCCCGAGACTTGTCCTATATAATTTATATGGTGTCAGAAAATCTCAATTCAACACCAAATAATGAAAATGATTTTCAGTCATAAGAAAATGGGTTGTTTTATAAAAAAATAATTCAATTCATGTTTAAACTTTTAAAATAAACAAATGTAATCAAAATTTAAAACTAAAACAACGCAAAAAATAACTATTCAGTGTTCTTTTGTATTGATTTTTTTCTATATTTTTTTTCGGTAGTTAAATTTTTTGTTGCATCTTTTACGTTTTGGTCGGTTTCTTTTTCTTTCGTATCTTTATGTCGTTGTAGATCATTTTTATTTGATAAGACTTTTCCATACGTGTAAAATTTTAGGCGAGTTAGGCTACTCGATAGTTTTTACATCCATTTTAAATGTCCTGCGCAGCAAACATCAAGCTTTCACCTAAATGTCGTAGGTTAGGCTTTTCACATACGTTCGAGATATCATGAAATTGAAGCCTATACATATACAGAAAATTCTTATTTTTTTTTTAAAGATGGTTGTTTCACAAAAACACCCATTAAAATCTCCTTGGATCAGTGAACAGCCATATTTTGCAAAGCTTGTCAATTCTGTATGATCGACTGTTTTGAAAAATATTTACACTAATTAATTTTTTTATATCCTGTACGAAATTTCACATTAGTAACTCTATTTTCTCAAAAAAAAAATTATTACTGCAGAAGTTTTCATCACTAAACTGAAAGAGAAAATCTTCAACCGAATGGTTTTCATTTTGTACAAAATCTTAAAAAAATGTATTTGAACGAATAAAGATTGAAAAAAGTAACTAAGTATAAATAAGACTGCAAGAAAATAGATTTTGGATCTTTGTTATCCGAATGTGACTCATAAACAATTATTCTTTGCTGTACTTCTAATGCTCTCAATAGCAGTACGTTGTCCAAACATACAAGTAAATTTATCTTTTTGACCTTTGTTTTGTGGACTTACTCATCTATTAAATTTATCATGGTTTTTCATATATTTTACTGTTGACCATGGAAATTTAAGGTTTATAATAATGTTAAATTTCACGCGGTAATGAATAAAAACTCGAGCAGTAAACCTTTTGTTAAAAAATGGCGAATTATATTATTAGTAAAATTAAAAATTTCTTCAAGTCTAGTTTATAACCTTGTTATTTATCAATACAAAAAACTGGTTTTGGAAGGACGTAAAATCTTTATTCGGTGTTAGAAAACTATTCCTGGGATACAGGTTTTCGGTTTCGGTATTACCGGTAAAACTATCCGTACGCACCACTCACTAAACCTGAGAAAACATTTGACTGCATTTTTTTCTATCAACAAAAAGCAAGTTCTTATCACAATTTTTTTATACGAAATTAAGACTCGTTTGAATGCTGATTTAGCTTTTTTCAAAATTTCTGTTTTATAAACTTTTTTCACTCTTGAAGTTTTATCAAGTTTAGATAAAATTGTGTTCAAAACTTTTTTTTCAAAGACTGAAAAGAAATGGCATAGCTTTTTTTCTCTAAATCCGAATCTTATTTTTGGAAGAAAAACAATCAATTTCTCAAAAATTCAAAACTTAATACATTGCGGACTTAATTTAATTATGAAATTTATAAAAATTGGTCCAGTAAGTTCCTTGAATATAGAATGCCGAGTGTTGATGTTTCCTGGCAAAGATTTCTTCACGGTCCTGTGTTAAGATCATACAGAAGGGGGGGGGGGGGGTATTTTTGTGAGAAATTTCTTACAAGGGGAGGAGGGGGAAGGGGTCTGGAAATGCTTGAGTAGTAAATTGATTAGCCCCCTAAGTAGATGAATGAAACATTAAACCTTCAAAAAGCCAAAGAAATGTCAGGAAACGTGTGTTCATAATTGCCCCATAGGACGAAAACTATGGGGTAAATATGAACACTCATCTGTGAATCAGTGCGAAAAATTTTTTTCAAAATTTCTTCAAAATCTAGACAGAGCATCATAAACTGGATGTAAAACATGTGATAACAACATTCTAGCTGGATTTCCTATGATCAGATATTCAAAACAATAAACATTGTCCGAAACGATTTCCGTTTCACGAGGTAATGGTTTTTTAAAAAATCTGAAATGATATCATTAGGATTTCAAAACAGATCGGAAATGGCTTAAAGCTATCAATCGGATGTTAAACTACCACTTTTGGAACTTTTTGTGTTCATTCATGCCCCACACTAGCGCGTATGGCACTTGTTCGGAATTACCCCGTGTTCATAATTACCCCACTTGACCCTACATATGTAGATGATATTTAGAAAGCATTGACTAAGACAAGAAGAATAATAATTCCTTTCTATTGTTTTTGGGACTAGACATAAGTTCTGGCTGTAAAAGCACGATTAGTGATTAGTTGGGTATGTTCATATGTTGTATGTTGGTTATTCACCATGGGTGCACGGATTCACCGCAGTTCCTGCCTAAGTATGTGCTCACATGCATTCTTTAGATTATTAAATACGACAAATCTCCAATGCAGCGCGTACACCATAATCGGACCCCATGGCTTCGTATGAACTGTTATGGAGTGAATGGATAGGTATATTTTGGAAAAACGAGTCAATCAGGTGGGCTAGCTTACTTACCGGTATTCTGGCATCCGTGTATATACCTGGCCAGCTAAGAACTGATTGAACATTCTAATTATATAGTCAATTATCTGAGGAAACACATCTTACCTGTCGGACGGCCACTTATGAGATTCGAATCCAAAAGTTTTCTTGCGGATACCGGGAATCGAACCCAGTGCGCCTGGCATACCAAAACCAGACTCGTGCCAGCCTATCCGCAACACCACATCGATGCTTCAGTTGGGTATGTTCATTTTGAGGCATTTGATGATGTTTGTTTTTCTCTGGAAATTTTTAAAAAAATATTTTTATGAAATTATTTTATCGGCTATATCGGTGAAATTTGTATTCTTTGAGAAAAAATATTTTAGAATTTCAAAATTTTTTAAAGAAATTTTACACAATTTCACTCCGCTCGCAAACACCTCTGATCAAGCTCCCATCCGTAGGTCGATAGTCTGTTCCAGTTGCTAGTGTTTTTCGCATCCACAATTTTTTTTTTGGTTTTCTATTTTCCCCTTTAGTTCATCGACCGAACAACCAAAGTGCTGCTTGGTCTCGATTTCAAATTCAACACGGTAAAGTGGTTCCGTCGCGCCCTCGAGGGCCCTGATAAGCTTGTATTTGTGCCGATTTCTAGCCGGAACAATGGATCTTAGCGGTTTTTTTCCTCTTCATTTTTCGTTCGCTCTTTTCCGCCCTCAGTTTTACAGCATCCAACCAGCGAATTTGCTACTGCTACTGCTGCTACTGGTTCTGGTCCTGGCAGCTAGCGGCTGATGCTTCTAGTAGCGTTTGGTGGAATAGAGTCGAAAAAAAAAACGCAAACGTGAAGAAGGTTAATTCGAGCAATTCCCGTTTGTTGTCAGCTTTTTTGATTGTCTTGGTTGCTGCTGGCAATTTGGATACGTTTTAAGAACATCCCAGGTAACTCAATCGTTTGTAGTAATTGACGTTTTAAAATTCTATGGTTGAGCAAATGTTAATAGGATGGCGAGTTAGATAGAATTGCCCCAGCTCGAATAGAATTAACACGTGTTGCAATTATCCTTTTTGGTTAGATTGTGACCTCGACTTCTCACGAACAATGAACACAATTTAATTTAATTTTTTAATAAATAGCATCTCTCTAATCGACTTCAAAACTATTCAGGAATAATGCAAATTTATATGCTTTTTAAAAACTAAGGGTTGAATTGGATGCTTTAGAATAAACGTCAAAAATTTGATCAAATATATTTTCTTTATAAGGAAACCCACACGATCTCTTTCAATTTTTTTTATTGACGACGTCGGTCTAACTCTAGATTTATCTGTGAAATGGCTAAAAAACAGCAAAAAGTTGGCAGATATATGACAACACGTTTCTATTTTCCAGGCCCTATGCCAGCAGCCCACGCTTTTGGCAACGGCACATTACAGAAAACTCAAACAAAGAGTCAAAAAGTCAATTTCCCTAACGTAATTTTACTGTAACAGCAGCATTGGTTGCTGCTGCTGTGTATGAGCGCGCGCGCGTTCTTAAATGTTTGTGGGTGCGCGAATTAACAGACACCAGTTTATTAGGGTGTGTCGAATTGCAACTTTTCTCGAATTTTGAAAACCCTGTAGCCTAAAAGTTTCCTTTTTGATGAAATCGAACGACAGAATTTTTGCACATTTTTTTATGAGATTTAGCAATTGGAGCTTTGATTTGAAATTTTGTATGGAAAATGCGAAAATTTGTTCGAAATATGTTATTTTTTTGGTGGTTGGTTATTTTTTTATTCTCACGCCATGGGAATGAAATTTAATAATATAGAGCTTACTGAAAAAGAAAATGATTGCTTTAAGAGTCTTAAATTTCGCTGATTGAATGATCTATACAGAAAAAAATCTTAACTTTGCATTACATGTAAAGTTTGATTCCATGTGAAATTCAGTCATATGTGTTGTATATTATAACGCAGCCCTGAAAACAACCACGCGTTTCTCATTCGGATCAATTTGTTGTAATTTTACATGACTTTTGCTTGAAACGATGTTTGGAGTCAAAAGCGTTGCAGTCGCACACAGGGTGTGTCTAATTGTTTGACGATTTTTATAAATATAAAAAAAAGGGAAATTCTTTTAAAACTGTGCACAACATATATAAATTATGTTTTATTGCCTTTTTACTACCAATTTCAAAACAGTATATCACTCGATAACATTTCATGAATTTTATTGGATAGAAGTGATATTTTGTTCAGAGCTACCGATAAGGTTGATATGAAATCTTACAATTAAAAAGGAAGCAAGTTCGATTTGATGCGCCAAGAAAATGCTGTTTTAAATCTGGAGCTCGTGGATTTCGGTTAGGTAAACCATTATGAATATCTTTTTAATCATTGTCATGCTTTGTTACAAGGCTGATGACTAGAAGTTTATAAAACAATGATTCAAAAACTAAAAAGGAATAATGAGCCGGAACGGTTTCATTGTTATCGTCATGTAAATTCTCAACGTCATTTTTTTCTTTTCGGGAATTAACATTACGTCATAAGTCATGTAAACTTAGTAGAAATTATTTGTTCCAATTATTTGCAGGTTATAACATGTAATTATTTAATACTGTGTACATAAGATTAGGGGAGAAGCGGGCTATATGCGACTATTAGCAAGAACACTGATTTAATCAAATATTACATCGAATATGTCTACAAAAACTATATACACGTGTGCAGGCATCTGTTTTCTATACATTGGAGTAATTTTTATGTAAAAATTTCCTTTCTTTTTCGAGAAAACGAGTTTATTATAACTGTTGTCTAAAATTCCGAACCTCAAACCGTGCAGGCTAAATGCGCCTATTTATATTCTGAACAAAATTCCTGTATTTTGGGCAATATTTCCGTATATTTTCATTGAAACTGCTAGGAAGTAATAACTTCCGTACGACAAAGCTGAAGTTTTATAAAAATCTCTGGTATTATAATTTTATGGAATAAAACAAAAGTTAGGGTTGCCATACTATGGAGGCAGTTCATCCATGAGAAAAACTTTATCAAATCTGTTTTTAGATGTTCAATTTTCTCTTAAGATGTTAATCAGAACTTAGATTCGAAGTTTCAATGATTAAAATCATTTATTTATCCTATTTAACCTGTTATTTTTGGATGGAGGCATTTTACAAACATGATGGGGGCATACAAAAACACTCTCTTATTCCACTATATAATTATTATTCAACCTCCATAAAAGCTGAAATATGTTAAATTTTTTAAGTTCATTTAAGGGGGGGGTAGGGTCTAACACTTTCAAAAAATCGATTTTTTTATTTTTTTATTTTCTTATAGTAAAACATTTCAAGAATGTTGTGTCAAATTTTCAAGTCAATTGAAGCAAAACTGTAGAAGTTATAGGCCTTTATCTCCTCCTATCTTATACTGCAAGAAAGCAAGAGCAGAAACTTCAAACGCGTTTTTCTCGAGAGCACATTTTTAAAGTCCGTGGACATCGTCATTCGAAAACTACTTATCCGATTCTTTTCAAATTTGGAACATATTTTCTACATATAAAATACCAGACCCCAACGTTTTTCTTTTTTGATTTTTTTTACTTTGGGGAGATTTTAGAGGTGAAAAATGGCGGATTTTTAAATGAAAAATCGTAGTTTTTACTTCAAACAGCCACAAAAATTTCATAAAAATATTTTTAAGTTAAATAAAAACGTCGGGGTCCAGAAAAACACCTATTAAAAATATTTTGCCCTGATTTTTTGACTTCAGATGATTCTGTGCTGAGATATAGTGTCCACCGCAAATCCTGTTTTCTAAAAGGCATCCTCGAAAATGCTCCGTCACCGGCTCATTTTTCAATATTTTTCTACGAAAAAATTACTAAATGTTCTTTTAACAATGCTTTGTATAATGCAAAAAATTTGAATACATTTGTTTGAACGATAGCTCTAGAAAAAAATCGTGAAAATGGTGTTTTTTATACCCGTTAGACCCTACCCCCCCCCCCCCGCCCCCCCCTTAAATAAGAAACAAAAACCATTTAAGTTTTTATGATGAGCTTCTTTATGTATAATTTTTAAAAGTCAAAATATTACATCAAAAGGTATCAAAATCTTGTTTGAATTTTTAAATTTTTGTGAGTTTATATATTCATAAATTTCTTTCTTGCCTTACGTTGTAAGCGTATCACCCTTAAAATGCATTGGTTAGATAAGCTGTCAATCAGCCATTTCATCTAACAGCCGTAGGGTCATTTAACCCGATAGGCCCATTTAGAAAACCTTTCCCCTATTCATTAATTGAAAAATAAAATTTAGAGTTACCAAAAACTTAGAGTCACAAGATGCAGCGGTTTCGCAAAAATTAATCTTTGATTGGGTGGAGCTGTTTTTTTGGTTGTTAAAACACATTTTTTACCGTTTGAAACAGTTCTTATTTTCTGTGTCGCTTTTTGTTTCTTTTTTCCGTGTCAACCATTTAATTTACTTATTTTATAAGTACTAAGCAATAGGTCAAATTAAAATTTGAATAATGGCTTGGTAAAACAGACGTCACAAACATTTGACAGTACACGCATAACATCACACCACTAAAGGGACGAATAAGACCAAGCCCACCGGGCGTTGCTATCTCGGTCGGTATTTTAGATGGTTTGATTGGTTGCCTTTTTATCTACTTACTGATTTTCGCACCCATTGTAGCCATCCAGGTGGGTATTTTTGTTTGTTTATTTTCTGATAGCAATGACCGGTTGTGTTGCTACCGGGTTGCTACATAAACGCATCCAGTAACAACCTACTGCTCGAATGCTATTTTTCGAATCAAGTTAGCGACTGTTGGTGCGATGATGGGTTGATAGATATGTTGCTGAATGTACTCGATTCGAGGTTTAGCAACCATTGGTGGGCTTGGTCTAACAGTTCAGTGAGAAGCAATGGGAAAATCGAATGACACGTCAGAACGAGGAGACCCAAAGAGTTTCTCTTTCGAGTGGTAGCAGCAGAGTGAACACCAGGGATGCTTTGGTTGGCAACATGAACACCCCCAAAGAAATTCTAGGAGCGAGAAAGGAAAGAGATTTTTTTTTTTTTTTTTTAAATATATCTTTATTAGTACCAATTCATCATTACATTTATATTACATTAATACATTAAATTAGGTGTTCGGTTCAATAATGAACTTTCAGAGCCCTATAGTTTATTAATCACTATAATTTATTTATTTGAATTAATTTTGCTGAGTGCAATCATGTATTTTTATGTAGGAGAACATCCTGTAATGTCAAAAAATATTTTAAACTTACTACTAAAAACTAAAACTATCCTAAATTAAAACTAATTATAGAGAGAACGAATCTCTGCGATGGAAGACTGCATCGATTTGCCTCTGAAGTTGGAGATGATTTTGTTGGCCATCTCTTCGATCGATTCAATGCCCGCAATCCGATGAAGATCTTCGGTGCTGTGCCAAGGTGGAAGCCGCAAAATCATTTTCAGAACCTTGTTCTGAATCCTCTGGATGGCTTTCTTCCTCGTCGCGCAGCAGCTAGACCAAATCGGAACTGCATACATTATCGCTGGTCGGAATACCTGTTTGTAGATTAACATCTTGTTTCGCAGACACAACCTGGATTTCCTGTTGATGAGAGAATAAAGAGATTTAGTATATTTATTACACTTAGATTGAATATCTTCAATGTGATTTTTAAAAGTAAGATTCCGATCAAGTGTAAGTCCCAGGTACTTCACGTGATCAGACCATTCTAATGAAACCCCATTAAAAGTTATGGAATGATTTTCATTAGGTTTTAAAAAATTTGCTCTTGGCTTATGGGGAAATAAAATAAGTTGAGTTTTGGAAGCGTTAGGAGAAATTTTCCACATTTTCAAGTAATTCAAAAAGGAATTTAAATTTTGTTGCAATCTACTGCGTACCACCCGTAAATTTCGACCTTTGGCTGAAAGCAAAGTATCGTCAGCAAATAATCTTCTACCTTTTCCTTCTGGGACATCAGGAAGATCAGAAGTAAAAATATTGTATAAAATAGGCCCAAGTATACTACCCTGAGGGACACCAGCTCTAATGGGTATCCTTTCAGAGCATGAATTTTGATAGCTTACTTGCAAAGTTCGGCTAGTCAAATAATTTTGAATAATTTTGGTGAGATATACAGGAAAATCAAATCGAGCTAATTTAGCTACTAAACCTTTGTGCCAAACACTGTCAAAAGCTTTTTCAATATCAAGAAGAGCAACACCAGTTGAATAACCCTCAGATTTGCTAGCGTTAATCATATTAGTTACACTCAAAAGTTGATGTGTAGTAGAATGTCCATAACGAAAACCAAATTGTTCATCAGGGAAAATAGAATTCTGATTAATGTGAATCATCATTCTATTCAAAATAACTCTCTCAAATAGTTTACTTAAAGAAGGAAGCAAACTAATTGGTCGATAACTTGAAGGCTCTGAAGCACTTTTTCCAGGTTTCAAAATTGGAGTTACTTTGGCATTTTTCCATTTATTGGGAAAATAAGCCAAGTGAAAACATTTATTGAAGATTTTAACTAAAAAATTTAAAGTGCTTTCAGGCAACTTTTTAATAAGAATATAGAAAATCCCATCTTCCCCCGGGGCTTTCATATTTTTAAATTTTTTGAAAATCAATTTAAGTTCATCAATATTTGTCTCACAAGAACTTTCAAACACAATTTGCTTAGAAAGAATATCATCAAATTCTAGGGAAATTTGAGCATCAATTGGACTCACAACGTTTAAATTAAAATCATGAGCAGACTCAAATTGTTGGGCTAATTTTTGAGCTTTTTCTGAATTAGTTAAAAGAAGTTTATCCCCATCTTTCAAAGAAGGAATTGGCTTCTGGGGCTTTTTTAGAATTTTAGTTAATTTCCAAAATGGCTTTGAGTAGGGTTTTATGTCCTCTACTGCTTTAGCAAAATTTTCATTACGGATGAAATTTAAACGACGTTTGATCTCTTTTTGAAGGTCGCAATAAATTAATTTCAAATAAGGATCCCTAGTTCGTTGAAATTGGCGTCGACGAATGTTTTTCAGTCGTATCAAAAACTGAAGATCATCATCAATTAAAGGTTGATTAAATTTATGTTTAACTTTAGGTATTGAAGCGGCTCTAGCATTGACTATTGAAGTTGTCAAATTTTCTACAGCCAAATCAATATCTTCTATTGAATTCAATGGAACGTTTACATCTAGATTACGTTCAATAAAATTCATATATCGCTCCCAGTTAGCCTTTTGAAAATTAAAAGTTGATTTTAAAGGGTTTTCAATGGGACTTTGGGATAAAGAAAATGTTACTGGAAGGTGGTCTGAATCGAGGTCCGCATGAGTAACTAATTGACTACAATGCTCGCCTAAATCCGTTAGAACCAAATCAATTGTGGAGGGATTTCTAATTGAAGAAAAACAAGTATGCCCATTAGGATATTCAACAGTATAATAACCTGCAGAGCAGTCATTAAACAAAATATTCCCATTTGAATTTGATGAGATATTATTCCAAGATCGGTGTTTTGCATTAAAGTCACCAATAATAAAAAATTTAGATTTATTTCTGGTGAGTTTTTGTAAATCTCCCTTCAAAAAATTTTTCTGTTCACCGCTACATTGAAAAGGCAAATATGCGGCAACAATTATAATTTTCCCCATAGAAGTTTCTAATTCAATTCCAATTGTTTCTAAGACTTTTGTATTGAAAGAAGGAAGAAGTCTAAATTTGAGACGACTATTGATGACAATAGCTACACCCCCACCTTGTCGATCAAGTCGATCATTTCGTAAAATTTTAAAGAAAGCATTGCTTTTCAAGTTATTGTCTGGCTTTAAAAAAGTTTCAGTGATGGCAGCAATATGTATGTTTTGAGTTTTCAAAAATAAAAAGAACTCGTCTTGGTTAGCCAGCAAAGATCTAGCGTTCCAATTCATAATATTTAAACATCTATTTGGATCCATGAGGGAATCGTAAAGTCATAATAATTTTGTTAGCATAATTAAAAGAAGTTTGGAAAGCTTCAAACATTGAATTTGCTTTCAACATAAGTTGCATCATTTCCATTAAATTTTGATGCAAAAATTTTAATTTTTCCTCAGTAATCTCACCCAAATCAACAAAATTGTTAGAATCAGAAGAGGAAGGAGAAGAAAAAGTATTTGAATTTCGGGGATTTTCCCAAGCCTTCGCATGAACGTTGAGACTTGGTTTTTTCCCATTTTTATTAGTTAAACCTGAAGAGGGCAACCCATTTTCAACCACCTCTGAGAACGATAAACAACGAGTCTGGGGCGCAGAATCAGCCCAGGTAACATTAAAATCACTTCGGGTATTACCCAGCCGTGATTCCAATGTAGACCGAGGCTGAATGCGAACAGGCAGGTTGTTTGCCGGCCCGACGTGTGAAAACGAAAAAGAGGAAGGAGGAGAAGAAACTTTTCTGGAAACTTTGGGATTTTTCCTAGAAGCAATAATTTTTGCCCTGATGGGACAGTCTAGCGAATTCGAGGAATGATTACCTGCGCAATTTGCACACTTAAAAAATTCTGTTTTTGGCTTATCACCACCAAAAAGGCATTTAGATTTTTCATGATCGAATGAGCCGCAAAACATGCATCTGGCATTCATTCTACAATTTTTAGTGCCATGACAAAAAGCTTGACAACGGCGACATTGCGTAATATTTTGAAGAAAATTGGTAGAAGATTTACGAAAAGGTTCGAATTTGACTCGACAATGAAACATAAGACGAGCCTTTTCAAGAATTTGCAAATTATTAACCTGATCCTTTTTAAAATGGATCAAATAAAGTTCAGGAGCAAAACCAACACTACTGATATTATTCGTGTTGGTTCTTTTCCTCATTTGAATTACTTGAATTGGAGAAAAACCTAACAAAGAATTTAATTCAGCTGTGATCTCATCCGGTGTCTGATCGCCAGTGAGACCACGAAGTACAACTTTAAATGGACGATCACTTCTAGTGTCGTACGTAAAAAATTGGTGTTTTTTATTATTCAAATAATTTAAAACCTTTTGAAAATCATTAAAAGATTCCGCCAATATACGAGCAGTTCCCCTTCGACCGATCTGAAAAGAAATCTTCACATCCTTGACGGAAGTGACGATTTCTTTTCGAAAGGCATTGAAGTCAGGAATCGTGACCGTTATTGGTGGAATCTTTTCGTTTTTAAGAGTATAAGAAGAAGAAGAAGGTTTCTTAGTACTCTTATCAGAATTAAATATGAATATTTCCTCATCACCGATGTTATGAAGGACATCGAATGAATTGGAAATTTCAACTTTTTTGGCAGATGGCCCTGGATTAGGTTCAGCAATCCGTTTTCTTCCGGCCCTTGAGCCGGCCGAAGACTTCCCCATGCTGGAAAGAAAAGAGAAAATATGAATAAAAGAAAATGAAAATAATTTTAGCACTGAAAAGTGCTGATTGAAATACAGGTAAGGAAAAAATAAATAATGTAAAATGTTCCTGCAGGTACACAGCAACGATACGATGCTCCGGCGTACGTGTTGACGGCTCAACGGTACAGATGGAAGTGAAAGGAAAGAGATAACTCCAAGATTTGCAACGTGTGGCTAAACTGAGCGGCTAACTTGACTAACACCCGTCACCCGAATAAGGGTCCCATGGCGACGAACGTGTTAAGGCGCAATAAGCGGGAAGTGAACCCAACTGTGACCCAGCAAAACGCCCTGAGTCACAGTTTAACGCGAATCCGAGCCTCCGGTGACGCGATACAAGTTCCAAACACCTCGAAACTCCCGTAAGAATGAGTTGAGAAAGTATTCTACCAACACGTGCACGCCACATGGCATCGTGTCAACTTCATCCTCGAGCCAAGCCTGTTGACAACCATCAAACCGCCCTTGAAGATCGCTTTCCACCTATAGACCCGCCTTGTGCCCTAGGATCTCTACTAGAAGAAGCCTACTTTTCGCTAATCCGTCGCTTGGGCATTGTCATGTTTTCGGCGAGTCATTTAGCAGCAGCGAATCAACCGGAAGACTACAACCCGGTCTCCACTAAGCCAAGACCAGGTTTCCACCAAGCCCCCGTCAAATCCGCTAGACCACCGCCAGGTCCCCGATCAATCGCTGCCCATCGCCACATCAGATCCACCAGAGCCGGACTTATTTTTGAGCAGTGGACTTATTTTGGACCACCTTGTCTAGCTCTCTTATAAAGCAACTAAATAATCATTTTTTTTTTAACAAACATAGTTGAAGCCCGGGCACTTAATATATTATTACACTAAATTTTTCATGACTAGTGGCTTTATAAGAGAGCTAGAAAAGGTGGTCCAAAGTAAGGCTGTTACCAAGGCTGCTAAATATCAGTCGATTTCGTTCGATCCTGATTAGCGGCATTTTCTGAAGAGTCATCTCCGCTGTTGGTCATCTTCATGTGCTTTGCCTTCGATTTGCTTCGAGTCATTCTTTCAATCGAGTCACTCAACTGAGAGCTTGGATTTCGACGATCAGTTGTCGAAATTTCGGAATCCGCCTGGACATACGTTTGAACAGTCACACTCTCACGATTACTTTTCATCACGATGAGTTCTTCTTAGTTCGGATCGACACTCATCTCGGTATCGAATTTGTCCCCGCATTCCTCGATGGCTATCGGCATTTTCGCTCCAGCAGCCGAATTCCGGGCAAAAAATGTCGTGAAAGAAAAGAAATTATTGAAGACATTTAAAAAAAATTCTTATCTTGGAATTCCGGTGAATTTAAAGTAGACATTTTTTGACGTTTAAAAAAGAAAACATGAATATCAATCTCTTCGTATTTTTTCGTTGCGAAATTTTCTTAGATTGACATTCCGGTCAATTCAAAGAAGACATTTTTTTGACGTTTGAAATAGAAAACGATATTTTTAATTTCTTCAGCATTTTTGCTTCGGAAATTTAAAAAGACATTTCTTTTCAGTGAGGATTTTTGTTAAATTAAACGTTAATACCTATTAAAACTTGAAAATAATGGAGCAAATGATTGTATCATATTACTATGCAAAAAAGAAGTGGTATAAACGCCAAGAAAAAATCGAACTACTTCGGCATCGTCGTTATTTGAGAGATATTAGTAATCCATTTGATATTTCGGATGGAAATTTCGAAAAACTTTTTCGAATGCCAAAATGTTTGGCTGACAAGTTTATTAACTTATTGGATCAAGATAGAGTTTATTAACTTATTGAACGGTATCCCATTGAAGGATGAAAGAACCACAACAATTCCGGTACATTTACAAGTTCTAACAACATTGCGATATCTTGGCTCAGGCAATCGATTAAACCTTATAAATCTAATTTAATAAGTATGACACTTTCGAATGTACAACTATAACATATTTCGGGTTCCCATCAAGTGACAGTCGCACAAACTTACTGGCAGTTTCACAACCAACATGTCATCGTATTTTGAAGAACGTTATTGGTGCAATGAACAAATATCTGCTGGGAGAATTTTTCGTTCTTCCAACAAATGATGCAGAACTAGCCCTAATTAAGCAAAAGTTCTTCCAGCTATTTAATATCCCCGGAGTGATTGCAGCTCTTGACTGTACACATGTAGCTATTTTGAGCCCTCCGAAAGATGCAGAGCATGTGTACTTGAACAGAAAAGGATATCATTCTAAAAATGTTCAGATTATTTGCGATATGAACCTTCGTATATTCAATGTGAACGCAAGATTTGGAGGATCTACCCATGACGCGTTTATATGGAAACGTAGCCAAGTACGTCGACATTTGATGCAAAAGTATAATGCCGGAAGCAGAAATACATATTTGCTAGAAGACGGAGGTTACCCAACTGAGCCATGGCTTCTTGTTCCTTTTACAAGAGCAAGAAACCTGGCAGAAACCGACTTTAACACTGCTCACTGTAAAGCTCGAAATCCTGTGGAACGATGCAACGGTTGTCTGAAGTCTAGATTCAGATGCATTTCGAAAGACTCATTTTTACGTTATGACAAGGACTTTTGTGGTGAGATAATCAATAGCTGTGTAATAACTCACAACTTCTTAGTTTACAATAAGTACCCGGTGGAAGAAATTTCGGATGGAAATTTGAATAATGAAGGTAATGATATAAATGATGCTGTTGAGAACTTTGGTCATGAAGATGACAATGATGGGATTTTGGCCATAGGAAGGAGAGAAATGGAAAACATTGTTAATAACTATTTCCGTTAACATGAAAAATTGCAAGCAGTGAAAGCCCTTCTACAGATATTTCTTTTAATTTAAGAACTAAATAAACCGGTTGATCCTTGTAAAACAGTATTATTTATTTATTTATTTAACATCAAATAGTTAACAAATGCAACAACGCAAACACCTTCCCAAGGGTAGAGAAGTCAGCACTCTAACATTTGTATCGTTTAAAGTTGGCCTCTCACTGGAGTTGAAAGATAAAGCGTTGTCGTCAGATACATGGCCTGCTGGCATACGCTTTCGCCAGTTTGTCGATAATACCTCCGAACCTTTTTTTCCCAACCCGAAGCTGCCTCGTTTAGAGTTCAACCCAAAACAGCCGACTCCTTTCGCAACTCCAATTTAATTGGTCCAATCAATGACGATAATCTACAATATCACGAAATTCGACCCGCAACCACATCTCAATTTCCACCACCAGCTCCGTCCACAACATCGATTTGCCCCTCTTCACACAACTGTAATACTGCGCCGAATCAAAAATCCCAGCAGCTAACTGTGTACTACCAAAACGCAGGTGGTATGCGCACCAAAACCAACGATTTCTCATTAGCTTTGTCTTCATGCGAATATGACATCGTCATGGTAACAGAGACGTGGTTGAAAGACGATATAGCCAACTCCGAATTGGCCTCGACCCATAATATTTACCGCTGTGATAGAAACTCCAGTACTAGTCATTTTGGACGTGGCGGAGGCGTATTGATAGCTGTACGACACGGCATCGATGCAACCTCTGTCACAGTACCTGATTGTGATCGTCTTGAACAAGTTGTTGTTCGACTCAAAATCAATGTCACTATGTCTACTTGTGTTGTGTGTACTTGAGACCTAACAGCGAAACTGCTCTGTACGTATCTCACATGACTGCTCTCGACTATATTATGAATATCGCCGCTAGTCAAGACATTATTGCTGTAGCTGGAGATTACAACTTGCCAAATTTGCAATGGAATTTTGACGAGGATTCAAATGGGTTCCTGCCAGTGAATGCTTCCACTGAGCAGGAGCTCGCTGTCATCGAATCAACAATAGCCTCCGGGCTGTCGCAAATGTGCTCACTCGTTAATACTAGCGGTAGAATGCTGGATCTAATCTTTGTAAACAGACCCGAAAAAGCTGAAATAATACACCCACCGAATCCAATTTTAAAAACTGACCGACATCACCATCCTTCTGTTTTACTTCTCGAATATACTTGCGACGAGCGTATGGACACCAGCAGCGCCCTCGGACATAATCTGAACTTTGGGAATTGTGACATCGAGCGTGTTGAAGAAGCAATAGGAGAGATTGACTGGCAATCAGCTTTTATAAACTTATCTGTCGATGCAGCAGTATCGGCATTCTACGAACGTCTCTGGGATACATTACGCCAACACACGCCACCTAGAAGATTCAACCGTCATCAGCCTTATAAGCTCCCTTGGTGGAACTCCGAGCTAAGAAGAAGCCGTAATTTAGTTCGTAAAGCGCGAAAACGCTACTTCCAAGATAAGACGGATCAAACCAAAGCCTACTTATCGAGACTAGAAGCCGACTATGAAGCTCTTCGTAATACCGCCTTTGAACTATACATCTTAAAAATTGAACGCAACGTAAAACAAGATCCTTCTACATTCTGGAGATATGTTAAAAGTCGCCGTCTTACCAACACCGTACCGTCGTCTGTATCGTTTCGTGACCGCACGTCGGAAACTGTTAAAGAGTCCGCTGATTTGTATGCCGAGTTCTTTAGCAGCGTGTATAGTTTTCAATCTCCAAACTGTTCTGATATCTACTTTGATGCTCTACCAAACTATGACATTAGACTGCCACAGCCTAATTTAACTGCCCAGGAGATTTTCAATGTTTTAAGTAACCTAGACCCGTCGAAAGGGCCCGGTCCGGATGGAATTCCATCGTCGTTGGCATCAAAACTCGCTGCTTCTCTTGCCACACCGCTCAGTATGATATTTAACCGATCGATTTCTGAATGTGTTTTTCCAAGCTTTTGGAAAATGGCTGCAATATCTCCAATTCATAAGTCTGGAAACGCTCACCGTGTTGAGAACTACCGACCAATATCAATTCTTTGCTGTTTTTCCAAAGTTCTTGAAGTTTTGATATATGAAAGGTTTTATTCTGCAGCTACTCCGATAATTACCGAATTCCAGCACGGTTTCGTTAAGAAAAGATCGACTGTGACAAACCTGATGTGTTATGTTAATGAATTACACACCGCAACCGACAAAAAACTTCAAGTGGATTCAGTATATATCGACTTCGCCAAGGCCTTCGACACAGTACCCCACAGCATTGCAGTGATGAAACTAGAGCGCTATGGTTTTCCTACATGGGCAACCAGGTGGCTGCACTCGTACCTGATAAATCGCCAAGGATTCATAAACATCCGTGGAACACATTCCTCAGTGTTCGATATGCCGTCTGGAGTCCCACAAGGAAGTCATTTAGGCCCGCTTATCTTTGTGCTTTTTGTAAATGACTTGGCAACCTGTCTTAAGTCGTCTAAGCTTCTATATGCTGATGACCTGAAATTCTACAGAGTAATCGATTCAATTGTGGATTGCGCAGCGCTTCAAGAGGATATAGAAAGGTTATTGCTCTGGTGTGAAACAAATGGAATGAAAGTGAATGCTGAAAAGTGTAAATGCATAAGCTTTTTTAGAACCAGAGCTTCAGTTACCTTCGACTACTCGTTCCGCGACACTACACTAGAAAGAACAACCGTGATAAAAGATCTTGGAGTAACATTCGATCAAAAACTCTCTTTCGCTCAGCATATGGCAACAACTACAGCAAAGGCTTTCGCTTTGTTCGGTTTCCTGCGCAGAAATACTTCGAGTTTTAAAGACCCTTATGCTCTAAAGACTGTGTTCTGCTCGCTCGTACGCAGTGTCTTGGAATACGCCGCACCAGTTTGGACACCTTATCATTCCGTTCACATAGACAGAATTGAGAGGGTCCAGAAAAGATTTCTTCGTTTCGCATTGCGTCATCTGCCTTGGCGAGATCCCGTTCGATTGCCACCGTACTCCGATAGATGTGGTCTATTATCATTGACGTCGCTGAGCCGAAGGAGAATTTATCTACAACGAATGTTTGTCTATGACATCATTACGAATGCTATTGATTGTCCGCAACTGCTTTACTCTTTGAACCTACACGCTCCAACTCGACAACTTCGTTACCAGACTCTTTTCTGGCTACCAAGAAGCAGGACAGTATTCGGCCAAAATCATCCACTCCAACGATGCTGCCAAGTGTTTAATGATGTTTCTTATTTGTTCGACTTCAATGTATCCAAAGCAAAATTTAAATGTTTGATTCGTGATGTAACCTAATTTTAAGCCAACTATATAACCTAATTTAAGATACTCATGGTCTGTATGACAACATAGTCAAAGACATCAAATAAAAAAAAAAAAAAAAAAAAAATTAATTGCGATTAAACAGGTTATGAATGCTCTCGTTGATTGAGTTCAGCGCATCCACTTTTTGTTGTTTGATTACAAGTTTTCTCTCCTCAATGTTCAGCATCTTCTCCTGCAGCTCAAGCTTACGCTTCATATATTCCCTTTTATCTGCTTGCATGTTTTCAAGGCATTTCAATCAGGGGGGTGACAGCCCTATCCTTTGTCATTGATTTTGACAACCATCAAAATTACGGGCCCACGATTTTGTGGGCCCATAACAAACCTGACATTTTGCTGTCAAGGAACCGGACTAGATGTCAAATCCTAGGGAATTATGAATGATTGCCCACTAACACAACAATCATTCTGGTTCGTCATTGGTTGAAATTTTAACTTTTTCAACTCTGTACTGCTTTGAGCGGAAAACACCATAAACGTTTCTCCCGATGGATAGAAAAAAAGAAAAAGATTCTTGTTCGCAAGAAGAACTAGATTGTTACCCCCCTGATTTCAATACCTGCGATTCCATGTTTTGTATTCCGGTATCCGAATATCGCTGGCAATTTTCCTCCGGAATTATTATTGCCTTACCGGTTCATTGAAGCCACCTTCTTGATTGCTGCCGTCGCCATCCAGTGTATCCTTCTGCATAACAGCAAGCACCATCTTCTCTAGCTCCGATAGAATGTCTCGCTTCTTCTTTACTAGCCCGTTTTCACCACTCTGACGGTTCTGAATACCCAACCATTTATTTTTGGTCTTCTGCCTGATGTCTCTCCACGAAATCTCCCATTGCTCGGGTGTTTTTGTAGCTCCTCCTAGAGCATTCAACGCACTACTTAAATCGTTCCATTGCTGATTTTGGAAGCTCTTTCCCTCTTAGCGACTGGAATCGGTTGTTGGCAAAGTCCAAATTTTCAGCCATAAAATCCACCATGTACTTTTTTTTTTGCTCCAACGTCATGTGCTTCTTCGGCCTATTTAAAACGATGATATTATCAATATAAATTGAATAATTTTGAATCTGTATAATAACTTACCCAGTTGTCGATGCCATTCTCAATAATTTAATTTTTCTTCGTAAAATTCTGTGGTTAAGATCGTCGCCGTTCAACACGATTGTTTACAAACACGTAACTTTCTAGCTTCATTTTTCAAAATGACCAATTATGCCTTCAACACTCAACGATATGTTTTTTCCTATTTAATTGCATGCACGGTTGTGAGCAAGATTTGAAGTATTTTTTCTAGCAATATTGAATATTGCTGTTATAAATAGTTTTCAGTATTACAAATATAATTTTAAGCTTATCACCATGCACAATATCGGGAAATAAACTAACATGGGAGAAAGACGGTGCCAACAATAAGTCGTTTTGAAAAGTCTCACCGACAACAAACGTCAAAGACGTCTAGCGGTGAATAGGTGAACTATACTTTTTTCTTCTCTTACATTTGTTTTTTTTTCTCTTTACTTTTTCGGAATCAGCCCAGAAGAAAAGACATTTTTCTGAAGAGAACTACAATTTTAGAATTTCTTTTCTAGAAGAGATTTTTGGTGATTTTCTTCGAGTACCGGAATTTGGCGGCAGATGTCTCTTTTTGTGCACTAGCTTTATCATCGGTCGCCTGTGCTAGATGATGGATTTATTCCCTGTAAACATGAATCGACAGAGAGGTAACTCAAATCGACAGAGGGATCGTATCGATCTATCTAACGATTTTGCATCATCCAATCGGCAGAGAGGAACACACCATACGCGTACCTTGGGTGAGTGCCACGAAATAATCTAAGACACGCCCTCCAGAGAAACACACGAACACAATCCGAAAATGGCGGGGATGAAGTGCGAGCACACCGTTCGAGTGTACGATTGAAACTGATTTCGCATGTACGAATTCGTATTCGTTGCCTCTAGGTATCTCGGCAGGACAAACCGAATGAGAATATTTGCGTTCTCGGAGTATCGCCGAAATAACAGTTTATTCTAAGTTCGGTGACTCAACTCCCAATTTTTTGCATGCTCTGCCGATTTCTGAGAGGACACGCTTACTGGGTTGTAGCTTCCGTGTTGCTGTTCGACAATTTCGGTCCGTTAGCAAGGAGCTCAAATGTTCCGTCTGAATTCTCTTTTTCGCAGACTTTTTTGAAGGCAGCTTGCCTCCAGATGGTCCGCACTACCACACCAGCAGCCGAATTCCGGGCAAAAAATGTCGTGAAAGAAAAGAAATTATTGAAGACATTTTTAAAATTTTCTTATCTTGGAATTCCGGTGAATTAAAAGAAGACATTTTTTGACGTTTAAAAAAGAAAATACGATTTTCAATCACTTCGCATTTTTTTCATTGCGAAATTTTCTTAGATTGACATTCCGGTCAATTCAAAGAAGACATTTTTTTGACGTTTGAAATAGGAAACGAGATTTTTAATTTCTTCGGCATTTTTGCTTCGGAAATTTAAAAAGACATTTCTTTTCAGTGAGGATTTTATTAAATTAAACGTTAATACTTATTAAAACTTGAAAATAATGGACAAGACAACCCACTGGTAGTTTCACAACCGACATATCATCGTATTTTGAAGAACGCTATCTGCTGGGAGAATTTGTCGTTTTTTCCAACAAAAGATGCAGAACTAGCCCTAATTAAGCAAAAGTTCTTGCAGCTATTTAATATCCCCGGAGTGATTGCAGCTCTTGACTGTACACATGTAACTATTTTGAGCCCTCCGAAAGATCCGATTGTTTACAAACAAACTTTCTTTTTTCATTTTTCAAAATGTTCAATTATGCCTTCAACACTCAACGACATGTTTTTTTATATATTTAATTGCATGTACGATTGCGAGCAAGATTTGAAGTATTTTATCTAGCAATATTTAATATTGCTGTTATAAATAGTTTTCAGTACTAAAAATATAATTTTTATCAAATTACCTTGCTCAATATCGGGAAACAAACTAAAGGCTGCCACACAATACCGCGTCGGACGTCGCGTCGAGTCAGCTGTCAACGCCGTAGTTCAGTACTAAAACGCTGACGCGACGCACTCTAGAATTTTCGCACCACAATATAGCGTCCACTGACAGGGCTGACAGAGAAGTTTTGAAACAAAACTCGGCAAAATGTTTCATTGAATTTATTTCTATTTTTGAAAAACAGGAAAATGAAAATCAAGCTCAAATTTAAAATTAATCCTTTATGATTCCATCATTATGTCAAATGTATTTGAATGTCAAAAATAAATTTCAATGACGTTATTCAACAAATTTGTTTAATCGAAGAGACAAAATGAAGATGATATGATTATTGAATCTATTTGTGTCAAACATTGACGAAAAACATTAAAAAGGAATAGTTCAAACCCTTTTGACGCGCTAAAATTTTGAATTATTTCAAAACCAAAACGTTGACGCTGGAGAACGCTGCAGTTTAGAACAAGTTTTGCGTTTTAGTACAATGACATCACTGACGCGACGCACCATTGTGGTGACTCAAACGGAAAATGGCATTCCCAAAATCAAATGTCAACGCGACGCGACGACGGACGCGCTATTGTGCGGCCGCCTTAACATGGGAGAAAGACGGTGCCAACAATAAGTCATTTTGAAAAGTCTCATCGACAACAAACGTCAAAGACGTCTAGCGGTGAATAGGTGAACTTTACTTTTTTCTTCTCTTACATTTGTTTTTTTCTTTCTCTTTACTTTTTCGGAATCAGCCAAGAAGAAAAGACATTTTTATGAAGAGAACGACAATTTTAGAATTTCTTTTCTAGAAGAGATTTTTCGTGATTATCTTCAAGTACCGGAATTCGGCTGCAGCAGCCGAATTCCGGGCAAAAAATGTCGTGAAAGAAAAGAAATTATTGAAGACATTTTTGAAATTTTCTTATCTTGAAATTCCAGTGAATTTAAAGAAGACATTTTTTGACGTTTAAAAAGAAAAACATGATTCTCAATCTCTTCGAATTTTTTTCGTTGTGAAATTTTCTTAGATTGACATTCCGGTCAATTCAAAGAAGACATTTTTTTGACGTTTGAAATAGAAAACGAGATTTTTAATTTCTTCGGCATTTTTGCTTCGGAAATTTAAAAAGACATTTCTTTTCAGTGAGGATTTTTGTTAAATTAAACGATAATACCTATTAAAACTGGAAAATAATGGAGCAAATGATTGTATCATATTACTATGCAAAAAAAGTGGTATAAACGCCAAGAAAAAATCGAACTACTTCGGCATCGTCGT
Source organism: Uranotaenia lowii (assembly GCF_029784155.1). Classification (NCBI taxonomy): domain Eukaryota; kingdom Metazoa; phylum Arthropoda; class Insecta; order Diptera; family Culicidae; genus Uranotaenia; species Uranotaenia lowii. The sequence continues at coordinate 125,201,095 of NC_073693.1, read as the reverse complement.
TATTTGAGAGATATTAGTAATCCATTTGATATTTCGGATGGAAATTTCGAACAACTCTTTCGAATGCCAAAATGTTTGGCTGAGAAGTTCATTAACTTATTGGATCAACCATTGAACGCTATCCCATTGAAGGATAAAAGAACCACAACAATTCTGGTACATTTTCAAGTTCTAACAACATTGAGATATCTTGGCTCAGGTAATCGATTAAACCTAATTAATTGTACTTCGTCAAATTCTGTGGTAAAATTATTATCATCGTCGCCGTTCAACACATCCGATTGTTTACAAACACGTTACTTTTTAGCTTCATTTTTCAAAATGTCCAATTATGCCTTCAACACTCAACGATATGTTTTTTTTTTTTCATATTTAATTGCATGTACGGTTGTGAGCAAGATTTGAAGTATTTTATCTAGAAATATTGAACATTGCTGTTATAAATAGTTTTTAGTATTACAAATATAATTTTAATCTAATTACCATGCTCAATATCGGGAAACAAACTAACATGGGAGAAAGACGGTGCCAACAATAAGTCGTTTTGAAACGTCTCACCGACAACAAACGACAAAGACGTCTAGCGGTGAATAGGTGAACTATACTTTTTTCTTCTCTTACATTTGTTTTTTTTTCTCTTTACTTTTTCGGAATCAGCCAAGAAGAAAAGACATTTTTATGAAGAGAACGACAATTTTAGAATTTCTTTTCTAGAAGAGATTTTTGGTGATTTTCTTCAAGTACCGGAATTCGGCTGCAGAAGCATTTTTTGATGATCCCCTCGTAAAATACGCGTGCTCGTAGGTTTCCGATAACCATACGTTTGGCTGGAATTTCAATGTTCTCTTTAACCTCCAAATAAACCGAGCGGGCCGAGTTCCATATTGGCCGACCTGTTTCTTTGGCATAATTCTTTCTGACCATCTTCATAATTTTACCGAAATTTCTAATAACATGCGCAATCTCCGGATCCTCAATTTCTGGAGGAAGATTGAACATGATTGCATTGGCTGATGACAAAGATACCTGTGTGCTCTGTTGGCCTTATTCAAAATCCATTCTCGGGGGTAAATTTTTTAACGAGTTCTGCATTTCCTCCTCTGTTTTAAACTTATCTACAACTGATTGATCCGTTTTATCCTTATACATAGAAAAAACTTTCTCCGGCGTTAGTTCCATTTTAGTTGTAATATACCGAAATATTTACACATCCGTCGGCTCTTGTGATCCGCGAATAAAACGATTAATTCTAAGCGAATTATCAAATAACTTATTGTCTGCTATTTTGGCCAAATGATCGTAACTTTCATTACTGCCTGTTCAGTTATAATTTAGATGTTTTTTAAAATCAGGACAAATCAGAACATTTTATAGATCATTTTTCCAAAATCAGGACAATTCAAGCATTTCTGGAAAATCAGGGCGGTTTTTTCCTTCGTCGGGAAAATTTTATTTTTAAGTATTTAAGTGATAAAATTGCTAAAAACGTTAAACCCATCTATCTATCATGTGTTATGGTCGTTCAGTGTGATCGTCAATAATTTGCGGTTTCCTCCGCAGCAAAATAAAGAATTTGAACAGCGTTCCTCTCGGCGCTGTACAGACACGAAATTATTCGGGAGCAGCTTCAAAAGTGTTATGAGCTTCTTCAACTAGCAAGGGCCAGAGCTCATTTGGTGAGTTCGTTCCATGATCATATTACACGCAAATTTGAATGAAGGATGATATCTGAAAGATTTTTGTCCCTTCCCAGAATTTTGTGACTTATGATTTTTTTTTTGCTTCCTAAACGAAGTCCATTCATACTTTGAGATAGTTTTTTAAACATGTGTACATTGATGTATGGCATTTTGTTTGTTGAGTTAAGATGCTGAAAAGTTTTTGAAATACTACGGCAAACGCAGCTTTGAAATTTTATGCACGTGCAGTAAGTTGTTGTTTTTTGAAAAACATTTTGTGTCGTAATCAGTTAAGGTTTTGAGTCTAGCTTATAAATAACCAACTTTTTCAAAGATTTGTTTTCTCCATGCAATCGTGACATCAATATGAGGCATAGAGTTGAATTGCACTGATGAGTTTCCAAAAACGATTTTAATCAGCTATCACAACCTACATAACAAGTTAAAAATTAATAAGACAAAAAGGAGCTTCACTTCATCCATCAACAAAATTTTAATATTTTAAATATCTCGTAATTAATATTCTTCGAAGTATGATTATAGTATTTTTACTCTGCAGGGTCGTTTTTGAAATCACATTAGTGTATCAGGAAAAAGAATTAGGAAAACAGGTTAGTTTAGAGAAAATTTAAACACATTTTTACACCGCCTCAAAGATAGAAATAGGAGTTTCATTAAGAAATATCTTGGAGCATAGAAAGTGTAGGAAAACTCGATTCACCAAAATGGATCCTGATCGAAACCTTTTGCCTACTAACACAGCCCTTTCCTTGGATATTTAAAAATAGATTCACAGACGTATAGACGGTTTCTATATTTGGTGCTATTGACTTACCATTGTTTCTGCATTTTACAGAATAAATCTTTGGAATAGAAAGGGACAAAAGATTGCTAATTGATCCTATAAAGCATTCTACGAACAATCCTCCCTTCATTACGCATTGACTACTAGGACGTGGCCGGCGCCGTTATTGATCATTTTCAAAAGGAGAGCATGAGTTTTGTGTATTGTGAATGAACTGTTAGTCTCAAGCATAAGGTTGCCAGAATTTTTTCAGCACGTTTCCGGGCCGGATAAACCGGGCCATTTTTTTTTTTATTAAAACCTGGTAAAATCCGGGTATTTGATTTTGAAATTGACGACCATAAATCCAGGCAATATCCGGGAAAATTTTGTCAAAACCAAGAAATTACTCAACAAATATAAGGGAAAAATATTTTTTTTTTCTTAAAACCTGTCGACAGATTTTAAATTGTATTTTACGCTTCCAAAAAACCTTTCATAAATATGTTTATAAAACTTGCTCAAAAAATTTCGTTTTGGGTACATCAATAAAAAAATTTACATCACAATTTTTATTGTTTATTGATTTGTCAAATAAAGTGAATAAATCCGGGCATTTTCCAAAAAATTCGGACGGGACTTTTCCCAAATTTTGTATGAAATATCCGGGTAAACCCGAATAAAACCGGGCAATCTGGCAACCTTACCCAAGCACCATACTTTTGGCCCTTGCACAAAACTGATGGCCTCGATCTATCACGGAGTAGCACCCATTGGCGAGGTAGAACTTGTTCTGCTAGCCACGCCAGCAATCATAGAATTAGAAGTGCGTAAGTTGAGCAAAGTCTAATCAAATATGTTATCTGAGGTTTTAAATGAATGATCATATCTAAGCACTTCAAGTTCAATGATTGAGGGTGGATATAAGTAGTCAACCAAGCTAAGCTATGCTTAGCTAATCCCACCAAATTTCGAGATGAAAACTTAAAATTTGTTAAAGATACAGCTTAGAAAGAAGCTGAATTACTACAACAGTTAAAACACTTAAAGTAGTTTTTTTTTTATAATTCTTTATTTGAAACGGCTCATACAATTAAGTTTCAAAGAGCCAAACTCGCTTTTTTTGTTTTTACAATCTTTTTCTTAGCTTAGCACTTTTTTTTAGAAGAAAAAAGAAGATAGAAAGGGAAAAATTAAAATAAAATAGAATTATAGACGAAGATCGATAGCTTTTAGAAAAGAGTAGATTTCAAACATGTAGTCCAAATCTAGCACAGCTAGTACATCTCTCACTGGAACGTTAGGTGGTTTTCCTCGGGCCCGAAGGGAGTCTATTAAATTCGTTCTGGCGACAAGGTGGACCTCACACGACCAAACAATATGCTCAATGTCATGGTAACCTTTGCCGCAACCACACAAATTGCTGCCAGCAATTTCAAAACGATAGAGTACCGCGTCTAAGGAATAATGATTGGACATGAGGCGGGAAAATATACGAATAAAATCCCGACTCAGGTCCAATCTATTGAACCAGGGTTTAAGGCTTACCTTTGGGACAATCGAGTGGAGCCACCGACCCAACTCATCCTCGTCCCATTTGCGCTGCCAGTTGACAAGAGAGTTTCTTCGAACCAAACTTAAAGTAGTTGACAACGCTGCCGTAATATCGGTTCCATTAGCATTCTTTCACTTCACAAATGCCAACTCCGATTGCCAAATCAGCCGGGAAGGCAAATAATTTGAAAATAAAATTGCTTCCTCTGTTTTTGACGGATCGCTTGGAATGGATTCCATTCTGTAATGCTCTATCCTCCCTTTTTCTGGTTCAAATTCTCGAACTAGTTTTTGATCTGTGTGACGTCAGTTTGTTTTAATAGATTTCAATCTTTTCGTTCATTTCCGGCGAGTTTACGTTCCGTGGAGTTTGACGTAGTTTTGTTTTTATTCAAAGAAATAGTTTTATTCAAATACTTAAACTTAGTTATCTAGCACACACAGAGAAAACTGATGTGTGTTCACTCGGTTTATAGATATCCAAGCAATTGCAACTGTTTCAAGAGCGAGCACCAAAAAGTGAATCAAATTGCCAATCCTCTGGTGCATACACAATGGATGCTTGTTTATAGATAGTCGTTTCTTAATTTGAATGACAAACCGTTTTGTTGCCAATGCCAAACTCCTCAAATTATGTATATATTGCTCGGCTGAATGTCAAGAGCCGAATCCAAGATTCACTCAACCCGTATCAATATCTTTCGAATCCTTATGTGTTTGCTTTCATAATAGGATTTAGATAGAATTATGTCCCACCATGTCGATGTGTAGTTAAATCCAAGTTCGTATTTTATGGCATTGTTTTACGGGGGCGGTGCATAAAATCAATTACTCAGGCCCAGGCCACTGAAGCATGAAGCCTTCATCGTGAATTGTGTTCTCTTAATGCTTCGGGCCATGCACTTTGATGCCATGTTTGTTTCGAGAGCTTCGGCGAAAGCTAGACTCGTCTGCAGGTGATTTACTGATTGAGTTTTGGAGGATTATCGATTCTTGGCTGGATATATTTGCCATTGCTCAATCAGATAGCTGCCTGCCACATTGATGGGCGCAATTCTTGGAAACGATTTCACAAATCCACAGTTGCCTCTACCATAGGCTACCATTTCTGATGGATTCCACTCCAAGTAGGATTGATAAAAACCACTGCTCTTGAGGTGTGAATTATTAACGCCCTCGTCTTGGGAAGTCGAACACTCTGAATATCGCTGAAGCACCTCTGATTGAGATGTACCTTGGTATTGAGTTTTATTTTTTCTCTTTCTATTTTTTCTCTTCTAACAGGTACCGGAGCGGGTTCGAGCCATGAATGCCAGCATTAAACTGCTTTTGATTGTGAGGGAACCGGTGACGAGGGCAATATCGGATTACACCCAGCTAAGAAGTCACGCGGCAACAGCCACATTGCCCCAGCAGCAGAGTTTATCTTCCACATCGCCATTATCGAGGTTAGTATCTGTAGAGAACCTCGCAGTTCAGTTGGTTCAGTGGATTTGGCACTGCCTGCAACGATTCAGCCATATAACACCTTACCGTAACCTTATTATTAGATTCTGAAAGTCGGGTCTATTGCCATAATTTATTATGTAAAAAAAATTCGAGGGGTATGCCTTATTCATTTTCAATATGGCTTTGCAAAAATATAATAATGTATAAATTTTTGACTCCAAACCTAAATAGTCGACCAAATTTTCAGTGAATTATAAGTTAATTTTTTTGTACCCCTTTATTTCTAGAATATTTCAGTCAGTTTTAGATCAGTTTGAGGTAGTGCATACAATAGTCCAGGTATTGTTTATATACTTCTCGTTGAATGAATTGATACCAATAAAAAAGTTTCATTGCTTTTCTTCTACTGACACTTCTACGTATGTATGTTATGTGTCTTTTCTAGATTACGAAATTTCTCTATTGGTATTTCAAATATAACTTGAGGGAAAACTGCCGCTTTTATTAACGGTCTTCTAAAAAAAACCAATTTTTTTTTTGGATAATCTTTCTTGTTTTCAGAAAAGTGTATCTTGCCTTGAACCAGCAAAAAGTATTGTTCAAAACGAAGGTTTCAATGGTGAAATAGAGTTATCTTTTATTAACCTTCTTTGTCATGTCGTTAAACTACTGCTTATTACACTTACGATACCCACATTACTGCATTGAATTGATATCCTCACTCATTGATTTTTTCAATAATGTGTGATATTCTGAGCTAACCATTCAGAATATCAGACAACAAGTGGGAACCAAAACAGTTAATGTGTTGGTTTCGACCGAGGATCAAAATTGACGGTTCCGAAAACCTTAAGTTCAACATCTTCCCTTAATTGGCAAATTGAAAACGCTGAAAAACTTCGCATACCTCACCCTTAATAACACCTTTGTGAACGCATCAGTTGGCTGACTTACAGTCGAGATAAGTCGCAAAGAAAGCTGACCGCTTCTCACGACTCGTTTAGGCAGTTCTCTCAACTCGCAATTAAATTTCAAGCTGTCCTCTCAATTCACTTGAATATTCTATCGATTTGTGCAGGCTGTCCTCTCAACTCGCCATCTAATTTGAAGCTGCAGTCTCAACTCTCTTAAAATTTTTATCGATTTTTCGTCTATCTTCTCAAATCGCAATTAAATTTCAAGCTGTCCTCTTAACTCCCAATTTCTATCGATTTGTTCAGGCTGTCCTCTCAACTCACCATCTAATTTCAAGCTGTCCTCTCAATTCGCTCGAAATTTCTTTCGATTTTTCAGGCTATCCTCTCAATTCGCCATTCAATTTCTAGCTGTCCTCTCAACTCGCTTGAAATTTCTAGCGTCTTGTTCAGGCTGTCCTCATAACTCGCCATTAAATTTCAAGCTGTCTTCTCAACTCGCATGATATTTCTATCGATGTGTTCAGGCTGTCCTCTTAACTCACCATCTAATTTCAAGTTGTCCTCTTAACTCGCTTGAAATTTCTATCGATTTGATCAGGCTGTCTTCTCAACTCAGCATTAATCTTCAAACTGTCCTCTCAACTCGTTCGAAATTTCGATCAAATTTTCAGGCTGTCCTCTCAACTCGCCATTAAATTTAATAGCTGTCCTCCTAAGTTACTTGAAATTGCAATCGATTTGTGCAGGCCGTCCTCTCAACTCATCATATTATTTTAAGCTGTCCTCTAAATTCGCTCGGAATTTCTATCGATTTTTCGACTGTCCTCTCGATTCGCCATTAAATTTATAGCTGTCCTTTCAACTAACTTGAAATTTCTAGCGATTTGTTCAGGCAGTCCTCTCAATTCGACACCTAATTTTAAGCTCTCCTCCCAATTTGCTTAAAAATTTCTTTCGATTTGTTCAGACTGCCCTCTCAAACTGCCATTCAATTTCATCCTGTCTTCTCAATTCGCTTGGAATTTCTATCGACTCGTTCAGGTTATTCTCTTAACTCACTATTAAACTTCAAGCTGTTGTCTTAATTCACTTGCAAATTCTTTCGAATTGAAGGCTGCAAGCTGCAATCTCAACTCTCTTTAAATATTTATCGAATTTTCAGGCTGTCCTCTCAACTCGTCATTAAATTTCATGCTGTCCTCTTAACTCGCTTGAAATTTTTATCGATTTGATCAGGCTGTCCTCTCAATTCGCTCAAAATTTCTATCGCTTTTTCAGACTGTCCTCTCAGCTCGTCATGAAATCGCTAGTTGTCTTCTCAACACACTTGGAATTTCTATCGATCTGTTCAAGCTGTCCTTTCAACTTTCCATTCAAGTTCAAGCTGTCCTCTTAACCCACTTGAAAATTCTTTCGATTTTTCAGGCTGCCAGCTGCAATCTTAACTTATTGATTTTTCAGGCTGTCCTTCGAAATCGCTATTAAATTTCAAGCTGTCCTCTTAACTCGCTTGAAATTTCTATCGATTTGTGCATGCTGTCCCCTCAACGCGCCATTCAATTTCAAGCTCAATTCATTAGAAATTTCTATCGATTTTTCAGGCTGTCCTCTCAACTCGCCGTCTTATTTCAAGTCGTTCTCTGAATTCGCTTGAATTTTCTACCGATTTGTTCAGGATGTTCTCTAAACTCGCCTTTCAATTTCAAACTCTCTTCTTAACTCGCTTGGAATTTCTATCGATTTGTTCAGGCTGTCCTCTCAACTCACCATCTAATTTTAAGCTGCACTCTCAACTCGCTTAAAATTTCTATCGATTGGTTCTGACTGTCAACTCGCCTTTTAATTTAAAGCTCTCCTCTCAACTCACTTAAAACTTCTATCGGTTTTTCAGACTGTCCTCTCTACTTGCCATTCAATTTCAAGCTGTCCTCTCAACTCACTTGAAATTTCTATCGATTTTTAGGCTTTCCTATCAAATCGTCATCCAATTTAACTCTCAACTCGTTTGAAATTGTGAACAGAATTGTGAATTAACTTTTTCTTCGAGTGCAGTTTCGGCATTATTTCGTTAACGGGTGATACGGTCAAAATTTGGTCTAAGGAAAACGCGTGTAAATCGATGAAATCGTTTATTCAGAAATCAAATTAAATTTCTTTTTCAAGTTTAATTAGTATAAAATTCAGGAAAAATATTCAGTTAGGCTTCCGCTTTTCCAAATCCGAATTGCCGGGCCTTACGCTTAACCCCTGCCATCAGATTTTGTACAGCCATCTTGTCCACCTTCTTCGCTGCAGAAAGCCAGTTTGCTTTGAACTGCTGCTCGTCCTTAGCAGGTTTTTTGGTCTTCTTTAGGTTCCGCTTGACAATAGCCCAGTATTTCTCAATTGGGCGGAGCTCTGGCGTGTTGGGGGGGTTCATGTCCTTGGGAACCACCTGCACGTTGTTGGCGGCGTACCACTCCATGGTATTTTTACCGTAATGGCAAGATGCCAAATCCTACAAAAACAGTACGGAACAACCGTGTTTCTTCAGGAAAGGCAGCAGACGTTTATTCAAACATTCTTTTACGTAAATTTCTTGGTTGTTAGTCCCGGAACTATGAAAATGCTGCTTTTCAAGCCAGAGGTACAGATGGCTTGCCAAACCAGATATTTCTTCGCGAACTTTGACAGTTTCATGTGCTTGAAAATATCTGCTACCTTAACCCTTCCTTTTGCCGTATAAAACTTCTGTCCCGGAAGCTGCTTGTAGTCGGCTTTGACGTAGGTTTCGTCGTCCATTACCACGCAGTCAAACTTCGTCAGCATCGTCGTGTACAGCCTCCGGGATTGCGCTTTGGCCGTCGTATTTTGTTTATCATCGCGATTTGGAGTCACTACCTTCTTGTAAGTCGATAGTCTGGCTCGTTTTTTGGCTCGATGCACGGTTGTAGACGATACACCCTGCTTATTTGCGGCATCTCGGAGAGAGAGGTTAGGGTTTCGCTTGAAACTACCGGCAACTCTCTTTGTTGTCTCAGCGGCTTCCGGTTTTCGATTTCCCCCCGATCCAGACTTCTTGGCTATCGACAAACGTTTCCCAACCACTTTAATTACATTTGTAGCGGGTGATTTGGCAACTTTTAGCGATTTTGCTAGCTTTGCGTGCGAGTAGCTCGGATTTTCGCGATGCGCGAGCAAAATTTTGATACGCTGGTCTTCTTCCTTGGACGGCATTTTAACAACTGAAGAGTGAATTCCAAAATCAAAATAGGAACATCATCCTACACACACCTTCAAAATGAGGGGTGTTCAGGTTTTTTAAATGCAAAATTGAAAGAAATAAGTCAAGTTGATATTGACCAAATGTTGACCGTATCACCCTTTACCATAAATATTTAAAAAAAACAAGCTTATCATCACAAGTAGCACGTTTTCTTCATACCACTTTTGTTTAAATAGCTCTCGAACATAATGGGTATTCGAATTACTCATTTTTCCAATATTTTTCGCTATGGATAGTTGATGAACTGGTTGGGTTTCAACCTCGTTAGTTGAAATTTTTTGCAAAAAAAAAATGCTTATAAGAAATAATATGCCACGGTCGCCAAATGTGCAAACTGACTCGGCGCGAAATGACGAAGTGTCAGTTTTATTCATTCACACAGTTGTGAAAAAGCTTCAAAAACATCCCAAAGTACAATCAAACAACTGTCTTAAAAGAATTAGTTATCACATTTCAAACGAAAACAGTCAATTCCACTTTTGCTTGCGTTTTATTTCGAAATTGTCAATAGATAATCGCCAAAACTTTTTATTTATATTCTTCGAAAAAAAGCAATGAGTTTGAAACAGAATACACAATGCAGAATGCAGTGGAAGAATATTTCAAAATTTCTTTGGAAAATCAAAGGCCCAGAGGCAACTTTTGGCGTTTTATGTTTCGCGTACTTCTAATCGAATTACATTTTTAATGTCTCAAGTACTTATTCAAATGCGAGTTTATACAACTGGAATGCTATTTAAATTCATTCTGTGATAGAAAATGGAAAATTTTGTCAATCTTTGGTACATTTTGAACCTTCCAGTGACAGATTTACGACTTATTGAGGATTGACAACCCATCACTTTTTCAAGGCAAAAGTAAATCCACAATGCCGTTCGAAACTTCAGAATTAACGACATTGCCCATTAAGGTTTGTACGCTTCGATCGGACCAGTCAGCAGTCAGCCGAAACCCTGCCTGGCTGCCACTCGCATCAATCAATCTCGAGTGAAAGCGTTCGCCAATACATTATTCACGATAATTCAACAGATTAAATTTAGAGGAAAAAAGATGTCACCGGGCGTTGGATTTGGCTTTGACTGGTTATCGTTGCTTTCGGCTGAGATGTCTCCAGATGGCCCCTAATGGTTGTACCCGGGAGTATAATTTGTACGTTATTTAATTTTAATTCACGTCCAAATCATTCTTCAACCGCTTGTGATGGAAAGTTTTGTTACTTCACCGGAGCCAAGAAAGGAGGAAGGACAACGGATGTCCTTGTGTTGCTGTTGCTAATACTTTACTGATTCGTTTTTTCTTCCTTTTTTTTCCTTTTTCTCACGCAGGTCATTCGAAGATCTGGCGATACTGCCAAATGGAACCGTTAACGAAGCGTATCGACCGTTGGCGATATCGCAGTATCACGTCCACGTGCACAGGTGGCTGGAGGTCTTCCCGCGGGAGCAATTGCTGGTCGTCAACGGTGACCAATTGATAGAGGATCCGGTTACCCAGATTCGGCGGATTGAAGATTTCCTAGGTGAGTTACTGGGTACCTAACATAATAAATAAACACACTCATTCGTTGAGAAGGACCATTTTCGGGTCTGTCGGGTTAAGTAGGGATTTAAATGCAAAGAAAAAAGGTCAAAGCATCGTTGATAGTTTGTGCCTACTTGCGGTATATGTAGATTGAGCGAAAAATAGCATTACGTGTTTTTTGTTTCATCGGCTACACATCTCCCTCCCACACAAATATGCAAAAAAAATGTATTAGATGCAAAATTAATCTACAAATATATGCATACATACTAGAGTGCGCCAATTTTTATGGAAATTTTAAAACCTGTGGAATGTTATGCGCTGCAGGCTAAAATTGTTCCTAGGCCTAGTATAAGGTCTCATGCCAAATTTGGGCCATATCGAAACACGGGAAGGGTTCACTCAACGCGCCTGAAGATTGTATGGGATTCTGAGACCCGTTTTTCATCAATAACTTTGGTCCTTTTAAACCGATTTCTTTTGAATGCGGGTTTTCATAAAGTTTAAATAAAAACAAATTTTTGTTGTGATAGATTGGAAAATCTTTAGATTTTTTTAATATTTGGTTGCAAATCATATGGTTTGGAGAGTAGTCCAAGCGTAACTGTAAGGGAGATTTTGATTACTGTTCCTTTTCCTGTTTTCTTTATATCTTTCAGGGAAAATTGACTAACTTTAGCTTAATTTTTTCACTCAAAAATCACAGAAAAATCGTTTTATGATTACAAACAGCATTTGTTCAACGGAAAAGTTTTTCGTAACAAAAATTGGTTGGCAATTTTTTTCAAATTACATAATTACAGGGACTGAGGAATTTACATTCGGTACTTTTTCAGTTGTAGTTTTTAAACACTTCAATAACTTTCTCACTACTGATCTTTGAACCATCGCAGCTGATGGTGCAACTTTTTCTGTGGGACCTCACGTCTTTACGATTATTAAGATGAAGATCTTCAGTCACTCCCGTTCCAACACTTAGGGACCTTTCATCTTGCTACCCACCTTCTTCATATGGATGAGATATACAGATACAACTGTGAATCGTGTTTTAAACTAGGTAGTTACTGATTTATAATAGCTCTTTAGTCGGGATTCCCATCTCGATTGGAAACTCAAGCTTTTTAAAGGAAATCCCATCACAATCAAACTTAAGTCGGAACTCCCATCTTGACCAGGCACTCAAGCTTTTGATTGGAATTTCCATAGCAATCAAACTTCAGGCGACTCGACTTATCAAAACACGTCATTAAAATAACAAAACATTTAAAGATAAAATAACAATCAGAAACTTTTTATGTTGGTCAACTGAAGCCAACGAAAATTGTGTTGGTCCCCCTATTCAACGTAAATTTGTGAAGTGAACCTATAGAACACTCCTGATGTTAGTCCTCCCGATCCAACGTAAATTCATGAAGTGAACCTTAAGAACACTCCTCATGTTGGTCCTCCCGATCCAACGTAAATTCGTGAAATGAACCTTCAGAACACTCCTCATGTTGGTACTCCCGATCCAACGTAAATTTGTAAAAAGAACCTTAAGAACACTCCTCATGTTGGTACTCCCGATCCAACGTAAATTTGTAAAAAGAACCTTCAGAACACTCCTTATGTTGGTCCTCCCGATCTAACGTAAATTCATGAAATGAATCTTCAGAACAGTCCTCATAACGGTCCTCCCAATCCAACGTAAATTCGCGAAACTCCTCGTGTTGATCCATCCGATCCATCGTAAATTCTAAAATGAACCTCCAGAACGCTCCTCGTGTTGGTTCTCTCGATCCAACGTAAATTCGTTAAGTGAACACTCCTCATGTTGGTCCTCCCGATCCAACGTAAATTCGTGAAGTGAATCTTAAGAATACTCCTCATGTTGGTCTTCCCGATCCAACTTAAATTCGTGCAAAGAACCTTCGGAACACTCCTCGTGTAGGTCCTCTCAATCCAACATAAATTTATTCAGTGAATCTTCAGAACACTCCTCGTGTTGATCCTCCCGATCCAACTTAAATTCGTGAAGTGAGCCTCCAGAACACTCCTCGTGTTGGTTCTCTCGATCCTATGTAAATTCGTTAAGTGAACCTTCAGAATACTCCTCCTATTTGTCAGAACACTCCTCGTATTGGTCCTCCCGATCAAACGTAAATTCGTGAAGTGAACCTTCAGAACACTCCTCGTGTTGTTCTTCCCGATCCACCGTAGATTAGTAACCTTCACAATACTCCTCCTGGTCCTTATGATCCAACGTAAATTCGTGAAAATAACCTTCAGAACACTCCTCGTGTTGGTACTCGCGATCCAACGAAAATTTATAAAGTGAATCTCCAGAATACTCTCCTGTTGGTCCTCCCGATACAACGAAAGTTCATAAAGAGAACCTCCAGAACAATCCTCGTGTTGGTCCTCTCAATCCAACGAAAATTTATGAAGTGAACCTTCAGAATACTCCTCGTGATGGCCCTCCCGATCCAACGAAAAATTCGTGAAGTAAACCTTTAGAACTCTCCCCATGTTGGTCCTTCCGATCCAGCGTAAATTCGTGAAGTGTTCCTTCAGATCACTCCTCGTGTTGCTTCTCCCCATCCAACGTTAATTTGTAAAGTGAACCACCAAAACACTCCTCGGGTTGGTTCTCCCGATCCAACGTAAATTCATGAAGTGAACCTCCAGAACACTTCTAGCGTTTGTGCTCTCGATCCAACATTATTTCGTGAAGTGACCTCCAGAACACTCCTCGTATTAGTCCTCCCGATCCTAAATAATTTCATGAAGTGAACCTCCAAAACACTCCTCGTCTGGTTTTCCAGATCCAATATAAATTCGTGAAGTGAACCTTCAGAACACTCCTCATCTTGGTCCTCCCGATCCAAAGTAAATTCGTGAAAAGAACCTTCAGAACACTCCTCGTGTTGATCCTCTCGATCCAACGTCAATTCGTGAAGTGAACCAACAGAACACTCCTGGTGTTAGTCCTCCCGATCCAACGTAAATTTATGAAATGAACCTCCTGAACACTCCTCGTGTTGGTCCTCCTGATCCAACGTAAATTCGTGAAGTGAAACTTCAAAACACTCTTCATGTTGGCTGTTCCGATTGAACGTTAATTCGCGAAGTAAACCTTCAGAACACTCCTTCTGTTGATCCATCCGATCCAACGTGAATTCGTGAAATGAACCTTCAGAACACTCCTTATGTTGTTCCTCTCAATCCAACGTAAATTTATGTAAAGAACCTTATGAATACTTCTTATGGTGGTTCTCCCGGCCCAACGTAAACTCGTGAAGTGAACCTTCAGAACACTCCTCGTGTCCTCCCAATCCAACGTAAATTCGTAACACTCCTCGTGATGGTCCTCCCGATCCAATGTAAAATCATGAAAAGAACCTTTCAAAATTCTCCTCGTGTTAGTCATTCCGATTCAACGTAAATTTATGAAGTGAGCGTTCAGAACAAACCACATGTTGGTCCACCCGATCCAACGTTAATTCGTGAAGTGAATCTTCGGAACATTCCTCGTGTTGGTCCTCCCGATCCAACGTAAATTCGCGAACACTCCTCGTGTTGGTCCTCCTGATCCAACGTAAATTCGTGAAGTGAACCTTCAAAACACTTCTTATGTTGGTCCATGCGATTCAACGTACATTCGTGAAGATAACCTTCAGAACACTCCTCGTGTTTTACCTCCTGATACAACGTTATTTTATGAAGTGAACCTTCAGAACACTCCTCGTGTTGGTCCTCCCGATCCAACGTCAATTCGTGAAGTTGACCTTCACAACACTCCTCATGTTGATTTTCCTGATCCAACGTAAGTTCGAGAAGTGATCCTTCAGAACATTCCTTATGATGGTCTTTCTGATCTAACATAATCCGTAAAGTGAACCAACAGAAAACTCCTCGTGTTGGTTCTCTCGATCCAACGTAAATTCGTGAGACGAACCTTCACATCACTCCTCGTGTTGGTCCTCCCGATCCAACATAAATTAGTAAAGTGAACCTTCAGAACACTCCTAGTGTTGGTCCTCGTGAACCATCGTAAATTTATGTAGTGAATCTCCAGAGCACTCCTCGTGTTGGTCCTCCCGATCCAACGTAAATTCGTGAAGTGAACCTTCAAACACTTCTCATGTTGGTCCTCCCAATCCAACTTTATTTTATGAAGTGAACCTCCAGAACACTCCTCGTGTTGGTCCTCCCGATTCACCGAAAATTCGCGAAGTGAACCTTCAGAACACTTATCATGTTGGTCTTCCCGATTCAACGTAAATTTAGGAAGTGAACTTGCAGAACACTCCTCGTGTTCCAACGTAAATTCCTAAAGTTAACCTTCGGAACACTCTTCGTGTTAGTGCTCCCGATCCAACGTAAATTCGTGAAAATAACCTTCAGAACAGTCCTTATGTTGGTCCTCCTGATCCAACGTAAATTTGTGAAGTGAATCTTCGGAACACTCCTCATATTGATCCTTCCGATCCAACGAATTGTGCTAAAAACCAGGAGTGTCCTAAAAATCTATGAATTAACGAAAACAATATTGTGACTTTCTTGGATCTTATCCAGAAGTTCTGAGATAGTTTTTAGTGAAGGAAATATCATTCATTTATTAAAAAAATAATCAAAAATTGGGTCTATTACTAGAATAAAAAATCAAATAAAATTTACAATCTTAACATAATTTTTCAAGAAATTGTTGAAAACTCAAAATTTATGTTGACAATAACCCAGCAAACATTTTTGATGTTATAATTGTCAACAATTTTGTTATACGTTTCATAAACATTAAAGAATGATCGTAAGAAACTCTAAAAAAACAGCATTTACCTATCAAAGTGGAGACAATATTCATACATATTTTCAACTTCTGGCTAAAGCGATAAAAGTATACGAATTGGATGATATCCGACACTTTATAAATACATACTGAAAGAATGCAAGAGATCACAAGTTTTTTCTCTCAAATTATGCGTACCGTTGCCAGCGACAATATATGCTGCTTCTCTCATTGGAAAATTCTTGCAAAAACGCCATCTGATTTTAAGCAATCTGGTTGCACTGCTGGTCGTAGAGAGAACAACAAAGCTGTTCTCTCACTTGACCCACGCAGGAGATAAAAATTAAAGAAATCGTCTTCAAAATCTGCAAACATGACGGACTTTTTATCATATCTGATTTAAACCATTTAATCCGACTTCGAGTAACGATTTTTACGACCTTTTACTTGCGTTAGTTGGAATTACTATTCGTAGTAACGTTTATAATGACTTGAGTTATCATTTTTAATGCGATTTCATGTTTGCTGGGAAAAACTATCATTTTAGAAAGACTCACAAAACTTATGAAATCAGTGAATATTTAAAAAATTCTGTCTTCTGTGATACAGATTCTGTTATGAATATTTGCCCAAGATTCTGTGAAATTATAGATTTTGTTTTTTTTTTGTGATTTGGCAACCTTGCCAAAACCTGAATTTTGATTATCGTTGATTTTTAAAACATTAGATATTAATTTTAAATGCCTAACGTTTGTACTAAATTTTGAATTTAATCCAAAACTGTTTAAAGTTAAAAATTTGCAACAATGCATCAATGCTCGAAATTTCGCTTATTTTTTAAGTCATCTGAAGGCAGAAAAACACAATCCGTCTCCGGTCATAGTTCGTGCCGATCGTCCATTTGTTGCCACAAATAATCAAACATCAATTATTTGAAGTGTAGCAATTGAATTGATTGCTCTTTTATTCTATTTTGCTCTTCTTTTTTGCCTCCTCACTTGGTATTGTATTTGTTGTTGCTATATGGCGGTGGCGTCAAGAGATGAATTTAATAGGACTAGGTCAAATGGCTTCGGCAGAATCGGGTTTTTTTTTCTCCCTAGCCCTATCGACTGGGCACTATAAAATAAATGGTTGGGGAAAAGGAGAATTGTGTACTCTTTAGGAATGAAAATCTCGTCGTCTCCCAATTGTCTTTCGTTCCTACCTGGAGAATAGATAAGAAAATGTCCCTGGGTCATAAAACGGACCAAACTTTGGTAATTATTGGACAGTGCAAATTTATCATTCGAGTGGCGGACAGGGAGAGAAAGCTCGAATGTAGTGGGTGGCGCGGGTTCACGATTTCCGAAAACACCTCCACGCCGGGAACGAATGGTGAGCTCGTTTGTATCTGGCACACCACGACCTGTCCGGGGAAAGCTGTGCACACTTCCGGATCCGGTTGTTGTTCCGTTACTGCGCCGCGGTGATCAGAGAGTGTTGGCATCGGAGAATGGGATGGGAATGGAAGGAAATAACGAGAGCCACTCAAGCGTCCGACTTTTCCGGAATTGTGGTGCGTGGCGTTGGTGTTGGCGAATCTCGTACTAGACAGGAATAATCATTAGGATTCATTGAATGGCGCTTCTCCGGTTGTTTGTTTGCTCTGCAAATTACATCATGAAAAGTTTTATTATTTTACGACCAGAGGCCACGACCACCCACTCTATTTCGTGGCTTGGGTTTTGAATTGCTTCCTGAACTCCCACTTCCTCCGAATACCATTAAGTGTTTATAAAGTTGGATGTTGAACACATCGATTGAATGGATTTGTTGCCGGAATTCTATCTCTCGGATCCTCTTTGTGTTGCAGAACATTTGCTGTTGTTGTTTCCAGTTTGGGGCGAGGCAGGATGCGAAATCAATATTGAAGATACATTTCGTGCTAAACGAGCCATAATTTTTGCCGTTACTCGATAAAATGTAAAGCTATTGGTTTTTCAATTTATTCTACGAATATTGAAGCTGACCACAAACAATTGCAACGCAATTACAAGGTTGTGGTAATTGCGCTATTTGTGTATTCATGGGCGGTGAACGAGCGATAAAATCGCATTAGGTTGTTTTCGAATGCAGAGTTTCCGCTTCATAAGTAGCTATAATCGCCAATTAGCCTGTGTCATGTTTAATGTCTGTTTGGGTTTCCTTAATGCCTTCAAGTCTTAGAATTCGGTAAAACCAGTTAACGAAAGAAAACCCAATAGAAGGTTATAGAGAGTTTTTGACATTTGAATCATGAATATTTGAATATTCTGAAGAAAACATTATCTGAAGCTCGTTACATACCATCTATTAATGCTCAAATCGACTAAAAGTAAAAAAAAAACCATTTACATCCATCATCGAATATGCACATAAACATGAACTATCGAGTTAGGGGAGTTTGGGAATTCCTAAACATTTATGTTTGTGTTTTCTAGGTGTTGCAAATCAAGCACGCTTTGTTCACTTGCAATGCATTGCTGAAGAACTGCAACTTGTGTTTCTAGCTGCCGTCTATAATTTTGTTTTCGCACAAACCATCACTTATGAGATGTTCACGTGCCAGTTCTGTTATTGTAATGGTGTTTTGAAGATGAATATTTAAAATTTAAACAAGAATTTGTGTTATCGAAAACATATCACATGAATAAATTTGATCACACTTATTTTTCAAGTTCAAGTGGTAAATATTTAAGAATAAACTTTAATTGAATTTTTTCAAGCAAACTTGACATAACTCTTACCATTAAGAATTGAAAACCTATATTACTTAGCTACTTTTTTATTAAAAAAAAAGTCAACTTTTTTTAAAACTGTTTTCAGCTTGATCATGAACGTCAAACGGAACCGACGATTGTTCTATGTAAAAAAATGGGACAAATATTTATTGAAAGGATTTGAGTTCTTAGACAATCCTGGACTTTATTCGTGGCATAAAATACCCATCAAACGGTAAAATTTTCAACTACTTTTGAATTTAAAAATCCTTGGAATGATTAAAAATGTTTTTCAATCAAAACTTTCGTGATTTTTTTCAGGTTTTCAAATTAAGATTTTGTTTAGTTAAATTGATCTGCGAAAAATTTTTAACTTTCACTCAAATATGTATTTGGGGCTACCAAAAGTTCAGAGTCACCAGATGGCAAGGTTTTGTAACAATTTTATAAAAATACAATATAAATGTGTTTCATTCTGAGTATTTTTGGCTTGTTATGTACCTGATTGAGGTGCTTTTGAGCCCTCTTCAGTTCCAGAAAGTTCCAAAACTTAAAGAATCTGGGCAACGGCATCGCACCGAAAAAAGATGTATGTAATTTTAAAGTCCAACATCTCCAAAAAATTGAAGCCAAGGACTGATTTCAACTTTTTTGGGATCTCTAAACCCACATTCGCACGAGGAAAATCAAAGGAACAAGATGGAAATTTGACTTCAAACCATAACAGCCGGGTGTTTGCTGCTGTGAGTGGGCTCGTCCCACTAATACCACCTAGGGCTTCGTGTGCCAGATGTGCCATCAAGGGGTAGGCTGTGCTCATGCACTTTACATCTCACCCTTTTCCTTTTCCTCTTTCTTTTGGTCTTTCTCTTTTATTTTCTCCTTTATCCTTATTCTCCTTTTCCTCCTTCTCCTTTTCCTCTTTCGCCAACTTCAGACTGGTATAGACCCCGAGACTTGTGCCGTTGAGGAAACGCTTGCAAAGTAATTCGCGCTCTTCACAGCATCCACTTCCGAAGAATTTCTATCCACCAAGGAGGCATGGCCGAACGAGAAACTACCAAGCTAGAATCTCGTCACGACCACCCCGAACGGTATCTCCGCTTCCTTTTGCTGCAGGAGTGATCGTAGCTGAGTACGTGAGACCTTTTAAGTCCCACCACACGTATGAGTCCAGATGGGGGTTATACCAAGCCCTAATATCGCATTTCTTTTGAATTGTGGTGTCATACGAGGCCCAAGACCTTCCATTAGCTTGTCAAGTTTCGCTCTTTCATCTCGCTCTTTCATCGACTATAGCACGCCACTACTGTTCGTCGCAACACATTTCACTCAAAACATTTTCAGCGCTCGAATTTTGAAGTTCTTGACGCCTTTAAAAGAACCTGGGACAGACAAAGATTCCGTGTTCTGCCGATTCCTCCGTATCTACGCATTCCTGGTAGTAAGGCGAGCTGATAAGCTCAAACCGATGAAGGTATCGCTTAAAGCACCCATGACCCGAACAGCGTCAGGTAGAAGTTAACCTCTCCATACTTCCAATTTACCCTACCTGAAAGTCGCGGAATTAGCCTATGCGTCCGTCTCCTGCCATTGACGCTGCTCGTTGAACTTTACGAACTCCTCCAACAGCTCTTGCTTCGTAACACTCCATATCTTCCGCCAGAGTTATGTCGATGGGGATCATGCCCGCGATGACAAAAGCTGCATCTGTTAAGATGGTCCTATATGCACAGGAGACTCGCTATCAGACGCAGGCTTGTAAGTGGTCACCATCGTTCGAATTTTTCCGGAGACAAACACCACACATCGTTCGTGACAATCGTGAAGAGCGCAATTTTGGGGTGCCTTTTAAAAGTGGCGAGAACACCCTAGATTTGGTCCGTAAAATTTGTGGGTCTTTCGGCTATGAATTAAAAATTGAGCACATTGAAAACGCTGTCAGATTGTTTTCTTCAAATAAATCAAACGATTATTTCCCACCAATCAAAGTATTTCTAAAAGATACACTTATTAAGGAAGAAATTTTTAGCAAGAAACGAAGTTTTGGAAAACTTGCTTCTACCTTAGTGGATCCATCATTTTTAGTAAACGGAAAACCTTTAAACGTCACAGTTAGAGATGAGCTTACGCCTTTATCTATAGAAATCTTAAATGAACTACGCGAGTACCAAGATTTACTGGGAGTTAAATATATTTGGCCTGGTAGGGGTGGTGCCATTCTTATCAAACAAACTGACATTTCTAAACCTGAGATTATAAAAACAAAACTAGATTTGAGTCGTTTCATGAGCAAACACGTTATTCAACAGGGAAAGAGCAGTTCCACACTTCCAAAAGAAACTCCGTCACCAAAACGTAAAAGGAACAATGCTGATTCAGGATAAAGTAAATAAAATTCAAAAATAAAATTGTAAGTGTTTAACCTTAGTATAAAGATAATTTAATGGATAGTTTAATTAATAAATATTATGAAAATATAGATGAATTTAATTTAAGTACTTGTGCTAATGATTTGGGTAATTTAAGAATTTTGCAGTGGAATATTTGCAGTATGAATAGTTTATGTAAATTTGATTCTGTGCTACAAACTATTCATCAATTAAATAATTGTATTGATGTTATTGTCATTTCTGAAACTTGGCTTGTCAAAGATAATTGTAATATTTATAACATTCCAGGATACACCTCAATATTTTCATGTCGTGATCAACCATATGGAGGCTTAGTGATGTATATTAAAACGAATTTGAAATTTAAAGAAATTGAAAACAAAGTTGTTGAGGGTTTTCATAGAATAAGTGTTGAAATATGTCTGAGTGGTCAAATTTTCAGTGTTCATGGTATTTATAGACCACCAGCGTTCTCGTTTAACCTGTTTTGTGATGAAATTGAATCCTTATTAGCATCTGTTCCTGTTAACCATTCGAGTCTTATTGTTGGTGACTTTAATATCCCCGTGAATTTAGTTAATTTAAACACTGTGATGAAATATAAATCAATTTTAGAATCTTTCGGTTATGCTTGCACAAATACTTTTCCAACAAGACCAAAAACTAAAAATATCCTTGACCACGTTATTTCGAAGCAGATTGACATAGACCGACTTAAAAACGATACTATTTTTACAGATGTAAGTGACCATTTACAAATTGTTACATCCCTAAAATTGTTATGTGATAAGAAGGAAACAATTCTGAAGAAAGAAATTATTGATCATTCCAAACTTAACGATTTGTTTCGAAATTATCTAAATAATATTCAACTACCAGAAAATGTTAATGATGGCCTACAGCACATTACAACAACTTACAACCGTTTTCTCTCAATGTCTACTAAAACACTCAATAAAAAGGTAAAACTAAAAGGCAATTATTGTCCATGGATGTCACTAGACCTTTGGACACTGATTAGAATAAAAAATAACCATTTGAAACGTTGTAAACGACATCCCGATAATGTCCAACTCAAAGAAATGTTGAATCATATAAACAAAAAGCTAAACTTTAAAAAACAAGAATGTAAAAAACAATATTACGAGCGATTGTTAAACAATACTCCACATTCAAAGCTTTGGAAAAACATAAATACACTCCTTGGTAAAAATAAAATCACCGCTCCAATAAATCTTTCTGATGAAGAAGGCGTAACAACAAACAATTCTGAGATTTGTGAAAAATTTAACAAACATTTTTCTACGATTGGGAAAAAACTAGCTAATGAAATCCCATCTGATCCCGGCAGTGATCCTTTGTCGCATATTAATAGTGTACAAAATACAATATTTTTACGTCCAGCTAGTGTCAACGAGGTTCGACTAGTAATTCTATCTCTTAAAAATAAAAAGAGTCGTGGACCTGATGGATTTCCTGTAGATGCGTTAAAAAATAACAACGAAATTTTCTCTGGTATACTCATGCAATATTTTAATCACATGTTAGAGACAGGAGTTTATCCGGATTGTCTTAAAGTTGCAAAAGTTATTCCCATTTTTAAGGCAGGTGATCCACATGACGTAAATAATTACCGTCCAATTTCAACCTTAAGTGTTTTTAGCAAAGTTTTTGAAAAACTTCTAATGAATAGAATTGAAAATTTCTTAAATCAGGAAAATATACTGTACAAATTGCAGTACGGTTTCAGACCTGGATCGAGTACGCTAATTGCTATCACAGAGTTAGTTGATTCTATTATTTCAAAAATTGATTCAAAGAATATCGTTGGTGCTTTGTTCTTGGATCTTAAAAAAGCCTTTGACACACTAAACCACGACATATTATTGTCCAAATTGAATGAATACGGAATAAGAGGTGCTGCTAACAACATCCTTCGCAGTTATTTATCGGAAAGGAAACAATTCGTAGCGATCGAAAATACTAGAAGCGATTTGAAAAACATTGATATTGGTGTACCCCAAGGAAGCAACATTGGTCCGTTACTTTTTCTTTTGTATGTAAACGATCTTTGTAATTTACCACTGAAAGGCACAGCTCGATTATTTGCTGATGATACAGCTATTTTTTATTCAGCTGCATCAACGAATGTTATAACTCAACAAATTGAAAATGATTTGAAGTTACTATCAAAATATTTTAAATGCAACTTGCTTTCTCTAAACTATTCAAAAACCAAATATATGTTGTTTCGTTCTTCACATAAAAAAATACTATCAAATAATGACCCAATTATGGATGGAATTGTTATTGAGAGAGTTCATTACTTCAAGTACTTAGGAATTTTCTTGGATGAAACACTTTCTTGGAGTTGTCACACAGAGAACCTAGTAAAAAAAATTTCTCCTCTTTGCGGTGTTTTGTGGAAATTAAGAAACTTAGTGCCCCAACATGTTCTTTTAAAGTTTTACTATGCATTTATTCAGTCTCATCTAAACTATCTTATTTTGATATGGGGAAGAGCCTCCTTGTCACATCTTCAAAAACTTCAGACCCTACAGAATAGATGTTTGAAAAACATCTTCAGACTACCCCTGCTTTTTCCAACCCAACAGCTATACTCTCTGGGAACGCACAACATTCTTCCAATATCCGAACTCTGTAATTTGCAAACCGTTATATATGTTCATGATAATATACACTCGAGTAGCAATAACCAAAACCTAAATTTTACTACGGGATTAAGAACCCACAATACCCGTCAAAATAATTACTTGCAACGAAGCCGATCCATGACATCTTTAGGGCAAAAAAGAATTTCTTTTATAGGACCTACAATATACAACGCTTTACCTACTGAAATAAAGACCATCAACAACCGTTCCATGTTTAAAGTCAAAGTAGTACAGTTATTAAAAGAAAAATTGAATCGTTAAAAAAGTCGATCAACAACCAGTTTTTTTTAATCAAATTTTGTTTGTTTTTGTAGCATCGTAGTTTTCTTTTGTCGTATTTTTAACTATTAATAAGTAAACTTAAGTAAATCTAGCATAATATTTAATTAGTTAACATTATTAAAAAAAAGAAATGGATCTCTTTAAAGGAAATTTTCTTCCATTGAGATCCTTATCGTAATCTTGTTTAATTATAGCATACATTTCCTCGCAGTAAATAATAAACTTTTGTGTTCTCAGCATGATTAAAATTTTGTTCGCGTTGAAGTTTCTTTGTTTTGCTACCAGACGTGCTGAGAACAGTAGCGTCCATTACCAGGGGGCTCAATTGAGCCTTTTGGTGTGGGGGAGTGTGGTGGGCCGCTACAAAAAAAAAAAAAAAAAAAAAATCGTTTGGTCGGAGAGCAAAAAAATGTCAAATGAAATTTTGATCTTTTTTGTGGTTAGTCGTTTGACTTTCATCCCTCTTGCGTAGATAATCGAGATAATCATTCCACTTTGTTCGACCAACACATCCAAACATCACCCGGCGCTGCAGAGTGGCGATTTTTTTTTCAACAGGAGGGAGTGAATAGAAAAGATTGCATTTGCTTATTGAGTCTGTAAGTTCTGCTGCGTGAAAGAGATAGGCGATATCGTAAACTGTCGGGAATTATGGTTGTTTGACCATCAAATTATCTCTCTCGTGTACCACGACACGAAATTTCGTTCGACAATCACACAAAGAAGAATGAATGTCGTTCCGTTTGATGGTAGTCGACTGTTCGGCAAGTTTTCGGTCGCATTCGTTCGATGGCACGAACAATGAAACTGATAAAAGCAGGCTGTGCGACTGTCAGAGAAAATGTCGATGGTTTACAAGTCTGATCAGACGATGTGTGCTCCGTAATTTGGATCTGTTGCGCTCTACCTCTATGGCGGAGCTCCAGGCCGCTCCTCCGTATCGTAGTTTCGACAGTGCTACGCTCGCAAGGAGACATCTCTTGCTATTCTTTGGACTATGGCAGTTTGGTATAATCCAGGCCAATGATTCTATGACTTTCGTTGCAATTCCACAACAGTATTTAGCATGCGCACCACAACTTAAATGATTATCGACCATTACTCCAAAGTACTTCAGCTGCTGTTTCGAAGATGTCTTCCAACTGTAATCTCCATGTACAGCACAACTCCTTTATTGGTCACGAGCAGAACTTCGGTTTAATGGTGAGCTATCTGATGCTTAACTTCCTCTATCCAGATGCCAAGCTTTTCTACGGGCACCGTTGCAAGGTCTTCTACCTCCTCGATTGTTTCGCCGGTGATCATGAGCACGATATCGTCAGCAAATACGACTTTCTGCACGCCTGCTGGAAGTTTCAGCGTTAACACCTTATACATGGCATTCCAAATCACAGGTTCGAGTATGGAACCCTGTTGAACACCCGCTGTTAGGGCAGAAGAACGTAACCCAGTTTTGGTTTCGTAAGTCAGGTCTGGACTCGTTTTTCGAAGAAGGTTCCTTTGCAGAGGATATTTGGAACACGCATCCTATGAAGCTCTTTAGCAATAGCTTCCCAGCTGGCATTGTTGAAGGCATTCTTAACGTCGATCGTCCCAATGGCGCAGTGACGAACGCCTGTCCGCTTCTTTTTATATGCGTGCTTTGCGTACTCTGTCACCATTCGGATGGCGTCCACCACAGATCTCCCTTTCCGAAAACCGAACTGTCTGTCCGACTAGACTGAGTTGATTTCTGGTCAATTTTGAATTTCTCAAACCCTGGGGTCTTAAAAGCTTCGTTTTCGTTCAAAACTCATCCATGATTTTTTGCCAAATTTTTAAGTAACGTTTACATGAGTATCTTGCGAGGCATTGCTTGACTGCTTTTCAAGCAATACTTCGCGGAGCACAAGCAGTGGTGTCAATTGAATTTATTGTTTATCAATGCCAAAAGACATAACCCTGTTAAACGGCTAATAAATTTTTTGTCTAACAAGATAAGAAGTTACGACCTTCGACTAAGTTGTTCAGCAGGAAATTTTCTTCGAAGAATTTATATATTGGCACAAAAACCCATTAGCAGGCTCGGTTGCACAGAAGAAACAAAAATGATGATGATTTTTCA
The DNA here is from genome assembly GCF_029784155.1 of Uranotaenia lowii. NCBI lineage: Eukaryota > Metazoa > Arthropoda > Insecta > Diptera > Culicidae > Uranotaenia > Uranotaenia lowii. Next base: position 125,174,963 of record NC_073693.1, on the reverse strand, counting down.
GTACAAAATTTTCAATTTTCCCAAACAAACCTAAAAGTCCAAATTTACTCACGTAAACGTTACTTAAAAATTCTGCAAAAAATCATGGATGAGTTTTGAACCAAAACGAAGCTTCAAAGACCCCAGGGTTTTAGAAATTCAAAAATGACCCCAAATCGACTCAGTCTACTGTCCGACAGTCCACTTTCGTCTTCTGTGTTGATAATAAGGCTGTTGAATATTATCCTCCCCAGTAGCTTACCAAGGGTGTCCAGCAGACAAATGGGTCTGTATGATGATGGATGCCCTGGGGGTTTCCCAGGTTTCGGTAGTAGCACCAACTTCGCCGTTTTCCACGAATTGGGAAACGATCCGTCGTCGAGACACTTCAGTAGCACCACTCTGAAAGTATTTGGAATGGTCTGTACCGCCACCTTCAGCACTGCATTTGGGATTCCGCCCGGACCAGGGTCGGTAACTGCCTCGATATCGTGGGCACCCGCGTCTTACGGGGTAAGTGGCCACTGCGTCGGGTCATGCTGTGGGAAAAGATGTGCAACGATTTCTTTCAGTTTTTCCGGACACTTTTCGGCCAGCGACCTTAGGCCAACGAATCTCGCCAGTACAACTCTACGGGCTTATGGGTTATCTCCTACGGCGTAACGCTCTGTAACAGTACTCTTTGCTGAGGTCCACCAGAAAGCTGGTCGTCGCCACCACTTCGGTGTATTCTTTCTGGGCATGGTCATGTCGCACATCGCTGCCATCATTTCCGTCAGCTGCTCAGCATTATGGACCTGCGATGCTTCCTGCATGTTTGTAGTCCAGCTCTCTTCTTTGCACTCTGTATGTAGCTTTGCGACATGCCGTTTTTTTTTGCCAAACCACGGCTTGAGATGTTGGGATTTGCTTTAATCATCCGCTTCACCTTTCCCTCCGTCTTTTAGTTCTCCGGTCCCGGTTTCTTCCAGCTCCTTTGCCGTGGTCCAACGTCAACCGCTCCTGGAACCGCTTCAACACTCTGGAGACGGTTGAATGATGAATGTTCAACATTTTTCCCAACTGCCAGTACGACAGGTCAGGAAATTCCTGGTGTTTGGAAAAATTTGTTCTCTCGACTCGCGTTGTTTCACCTCCGTTTTCGCAATAATTTCGTGTTCGCCCTTTATGGTTTTTATTTACGCGTTATGAAATCCGTAATTCGTACAGGACATGGATTATTTCCGCTCAAAAAACGTTTTGATTCGCGAGAGCAGTGGATTTTGGAATTCGATAATTTTTTTTTTTTTTTTTCATGGTAAAAAAGATATGGAACTACCAAAACGAGTTCAAATGTGATGGGTGGCATACAGTTTTAAGGTGTTAACGGGATGTTACCGCGATTTCTCGTGAAATAAGTTTAATTTAATCAAAAAGGTTGCAAAATGGGTGGCTGCGTAAGCGACGTGATGAATTTGTTTTTAGTGCTGGGTAAAGTTTGGGTTCTCAAAGAAAGTGGTTCCTTTGAGGTGTGTCCGGAAAGTAGTCACTCGAAGAAAACGGATTTAGAGGAGTTAAAAAGGCTTTTAGAAAAAGTGTGCGATTAGTGCCTTGCTCGCGAACGGCGTTTTTTTTAGTCTAAGGGGTGTCGTAGAAGTGGAAAATGTGAAAAATGAAAAAAAATTATTATCAAGAGAGTTTAGAATGTATTGCAAATAATAACATGGGAGAGGTTCAAACTTATTACTAGGTTATGAAAATTGGTTTAGACAGTGTTCACAAAAGTGTTCGTTAAATCCAGAAATCTAGCAAAAGCGATCATTGACTTGGCGTATTCAAGGTTTCACTTCTAGCCGTATGGAAAGGAAGAAAAAGTCCACGTGATGAAAACGGGGGTTTTCCAGGTTGCTGAGATGCGGGTCGGTTTTACGCGTCTAACATATAAGGTCGCCTGAGTTCTGCATACGGCTCGACAGAAGAAAAAATATATTTGTTATTGGGTACATACGAAGTATTTTTTAATGGAAAGGTTGCGAGCTAAGGTAAAAGTTTGGCGCCTAGGAAAAGAAAGATAGAAAAGATTTTGTGTGGGGGAAGGGAGGAGAATTGTGCTTACTAAAAGTTCACCGAAGAAACATTCCGACGAAAGAAACCGTCAAACGATAAGTATTCATCCATCAAATAAATAAAATTAATGTTTTGATTATTTATTTTATTTTTCATAAATCTTATTTACCAAAAAGGATGTGCTGTTACAATTGGACAGCTTGCTGATTTCAATTACAACTCTTTGCCGAAAATAATTACCAATCCAAATATGATCTAATGTTTTAAATTGCATTGAATCCCTCAATTTGAATGTCTTTTTGAAATATGAAAATAATAAAAGTTATAAGAAGTTTAAAATTGGACTACTAAGCATTCGACAGTTTTTTTTTGAATTACTATTTAAGTAAAATTGATCGTATATGTTTTATGGAAAACTGTCGATTTTAGTTAACTTCTACTATAAGGGTACATTTAAGAAAAAAAACCTTTCGAGCTCAAACAGACCTCGAAAGGTTTAAAGTTCTACTAATATTTTCTTGTTTCTCTTCTTTATTTTCAAGAGCGAGTAAAGGCGCTTTATCCTTTGTCGATGACCAGAAATGATTGTACACTGAAATCCAAAACAGTTCAACTAAGAAAACTAAAGCCTGTATTTTTTTATATACGTTTATTGATTTCATAAAATTCTACAAAATACTTCTGTTCTGGTTTTGTGATTTCTGTGTACAAAATAAATCAATTCCAGCCGTTAAATGATGGTCCTAGTGATTGGAGTGGTTAATTAACATTAAACATGGTTCCTTCATCAAGAAGCAATTTCTTAGCATGCTTCCAACGATACTGCCCATTTGAAACGTATGGTACTGGTGGTCCACGTTTCTTCTGTTCCTGTGTTCCAGATGTCTCGGCGTTCTCTGCTCCACGGTAGGCCCAACCACTTTATGTTTTTGATCATTTTAATGTTTTTATGTTAAAATAATTTCAAACATGAACAAAGAAAAGAAGAATAATAACAAACTTTTTTTTTTTTTGTAAATCTTTATTTGAAACGGCTCATACCTTCAGGTTTTAAGGAGCCAAACTCGTTTTTTGTTTTTACAATATTTTGCTTAGCTTAACACTTTTATTTTAAAGAGAAAGAAGATAGGAAAGGGAAATATGAAAATATAAAAGAATTATAGACGAAGATCGATAGCTTTTAGAAAAAGGTAGATTTCCAACATGTAGTTCAAATCTAGAACAGCTAGTACATCTCTCACTGGAACATTAGGTGGTTTTCCTCGGGCCCGAAGGGAGTCTATTAAATTCGTTCTGGCGACAAGATGGACCTCACACGACCAGACAATATGCTCGATGTCATGGTAACCTTGGCCGCAACTACACAAATTGCTGCCAGCAATGTCAAAACGATAGAGTACCGCGTCTAAGGAATAATGATTGGACATGAGACGGGAAAATATACAAATAAAATCCCGACTCAGATCCAATCTATTAAACCAGGGTTTAAGGCTTACCTTTGGAATAATCGAGTGGAGCCATCGACCCTTCTCATCCTCGTCCCATTTGCGCTGCCAGTTGACAAGAGAGTTTCTTCGAACTAAGAAGTAAAATTCGTTGAAGACGATTTCACGGTGATATGTGTCGCCTTCCATCGCCCCCACCTTTGCCAGAGAGTCCGCCCTCTCATTACCCATTATCGAGCAATGTGAGGGGACCCAAACGAAGGTGATGGCAAAGCAACGTCTTGATAAAGCACTCAGAGTCTCTCGTATTTTCCCGAGGAAATACGGTGAGTGCTTTCCTGGTCTTATTGAACGGATTGCTTCAACAGAACTGAGGCTGTCCGTTATAATGTAGTAGTGTCCTACTGGCCTTGAAACGACGCTGTCCAACGCCCAGTAAATGGCTCCTAACTCTGCGATGTATACCGAGCATGGTGGATGGAGGTTATAAGAGGCGGTAGCTATTTCGTTAAAAACTCCAAATCCCGTTGATTCCTCTATAAGCGACCCATCTGTAAAGTACATTTTGTCAGCATCGACGTGTCTATATTTAGCATCGAAAATTCTTGGAATCAGAAGTGGGCGATGTGAATCAGGGATTCCACGAATTTCTTGCTGCATAGACAAATCAAACTGGACAGAAGAGTTGTCGTAGTCTGGGATGTAAACACGAGTTGGAGAATATGAAGAAGGATTAACCTGCATGGACATGAAGATATAGTATATAGACATAAATCTGGTTTGAAGATTTTGCTCAAGAAGCCTTTCAAAATTTACGATCACCAATGGGTTCATGACCTCACACCTGATGAGGAACCGGAGTGATAATAAATTGAATCGATCTTTTAGTGGGAGTATGCCTGCCAAAACTTCAAGACTCATGGTATGCGTTGGGAGCATACAGCCCAAAGCGATGCGAAGACAACGATATTGGATACGCTCGAGTTTGATGAGATGAGTTTTAGCAGCTGACTGGAAACAGAAGCTACCATATTCCATAACTGAGAGAATAATTGTTCGATACAATTTTAAAAGATCTTCTGGATGGGCTCCCCACCAGGTGCCAGTGATTGATCGGAGAAAATTGATTCTTTGTTGGCATTTTCCTTTCAGATACTCAATGTGGGCTCTCCAGGTACACTTGGAATCAAACCAAACCCCAACATACTTAAAACACCTCGATTGAGTGATCGTTCTGCCTAGGAGTTGAAACTTAGGTTGAGCAGGTCTATGTTTCTTAGAGAAAACAACCATCTCCGTTTTCTGTGGAGAAAACTCAATCCCAAGCCCCAAAGCCCAGGTTGACAATCTGTCTAAAGTATCTTGTAAAGGTCTGTGCAGATGAGACTCAGTAGATCCTGTGACAGACACTACTCCGTCATCTGCAAGTTGTCTTAGTGTGCAACCTTCAGAGAGACAACTGTCGATGTCACTTACGTAAAAGTTTTACAAAAGTGGACTCAAGCATGAACCTTGCGGGAGGCCCATGTAAGAAGTCCTTCTAATTGAAATATCTCCGTGAGCAAAGTTCAGATGTTTCTCACAAAGCAAGCTGTATAAGATGTTGTTCAATAGTGGAGGCAGACCCCGAGAGTGCAACTTGTCTGACAACACCTCTATAGAGACTGCATCAAAAGCTCCCTTTATGTCAAGAAACACTGAAGCCATTTGCTCACGTTTTGCGTACGCCATTTGTATCTCTGAAGACAGCAAAGCAAGACAATCGTTTGTCCCTTTGCCCCTTCGAAACCCAAATTGAGTATCTGAAAGGAGACCATTTGTTTCCACCCATTTATCCAATCGGAACAAAATTATTTTCTCCATCAATTTCCGAATGCAAGACAACATCGCTATTGGACGGTACGAATTAAAATCGGACGCTGGTTTCCCAGGCTTTTGGATAGTAATAACTCTCACTTGTCTCCAATCTTCGGGAACAATGTTGAATTGATTAAATAAATTCAACAAGCGAAATTTGGCGGCATCCGGAAGGTTTTTCAACAAGTTGAATTTTATTTTATCAACTCCCGGAGCTGAATTGTTACAAGAGAGGAGAGCAAGTGAGAATTCCATCATTGAAAAGCTGGAATCCAGATCACATCTATTCGGAGACACACTTCGGATGATTTTTTGCACAGGTGTGGAATCTGGACAGATTTTCCGTGCGAAATTTAAAATCCATTTATGCGAATGTTCTTCACTTTCGTTCGTGGAAGAACGATTGCGCATGCTTCGTGCCACATTCCACAAAGTGGTTAAGGATGTTTCCCGCGATAAACCTCCCACAAAATAACGCCAATGTGCACGTTTTTTTTCCCTTGATCAGGTTTTTAAATTGCTGCTCAAGAGAAAAATACGCGTTGAAGTTATCCAGGGTTCCGTGTTTCCGAAAAACTTTGAAAGCGTTCGATTTGTCCACGTAAAGTTTAGTACACTGACTGTCCCACCATGGATTGGGAGGCCTTCGGCGAACAGATGGATCTGGGATGGGTTTCGTTTGAGATTGAACTGCACTTTCATAAATCAAGCGAGCAAGAAAAGTATATTCCTCCAACGGAGGTAATACATCCACAGAATTGATGGTTGAAATAACTGCGTCCGAGTACTTTTTCCAGTCGATGTGTCTTGTGAGATCATATGCCATGTTTGTTGAGTTTGAAGTGTTGACCCCATTGGTGATCGAAATTTTGATAGGCAAGTGATCACTACCATTGGGATCGGGGATTACCTTCCACTGGCAATCCAATGATAGTGAATTTGAGCAGAGTGAGAGGTCAATTGTACTTTGTCTTGCAGGAGGTTTAGGTACTCGTGTTTTTTTACCCGTGTTCAAAATTGTTAAATTGAAACTGTCACAAATGTCATAAATACGAGTAGAACGACTATCGTCAATTTGTTCTCCCCAGACAGTTCCATGTGAATTGAAGTCACCCAGGATCAACCTTGGCTCAGGGAGCACTGAGCACAGGTCCTCTAGGTGACTTCGATCCACTGCAACTCTATGAGGCCAGTACAAACTGACAACGCATAAGTCCTTACCTCTTATAGTTGTATGACATGCAACAGCTTCAATTCCTCCTGATAAAGGGAGGTGGATTCTATAAAAGGAGTGGCGCTTATTGATCCCCAAAAGCACCCCTCCATAAGAATCGTTGAGATCCAGACGGATAATGTTAAAGTCGTGGAATGGAATATCTGTTTGAGAAGAAAGCCATGTTTCAGAAAGGGCAAAAATATCGCAACTAGTTTCATAAAGAAGATGTTTGAACGGATCCAGTTTAGGGATTATACTACGACAATTCCACTGCAACACAGTGATATCTCCGACCTCTCGGCGTAAATTAGCCATCGAGAGAGATAAACACTGATAGAAAGGGCCAAGTTTGCATCAATTGATTCAAAAGTGTCTTTACTATAGGGAGCATTGTAGTAACAATGCCTCTTACGGTAATAACAAACTTGTATTATTCTTTGGGACTCAGACATAAGTTCTGGCTGTGGAAGTACGATTAGTGATTAGTGATTAGTGAGAGCAGTAGATTTTGGAATTCACTTTTCAGTTGTCAAAATGCCGTCCAAGGAAGAAGAGCAGCGTATCAAAATTTTGCTCGCGCATCGCAAAAATCCGAACTACTCGCACGCAAAGCTGGCTAAATCGCTAAAAGTTGCCAAATCAACCGTTACAAATGTAATTAAGGTGTTTGGGGAACGTTTGTCGACAGCCAGGAAGTCTTGATCGGGGGGAAATCGAAAAACGGAAGCCGCTGAGCCGACAAAGAGAGTTGCCGGTAGTTTTAAGCGAACCCTAACGAGATGCCGCAAATAAGCTGGGTGTATCGTCTACAACCGTGCATGGAGCCAAAAAACGAGCCGGACTATGGACTTACAAGAAGGTAGTGACTCCAAATCGCGATGATAAACAACATACGACGGCCAAAGCGCGATGCCGGAGGCTGTACACGACGATGCTGACGAAGTTTGACTGTGCGGAAATGGACGACGAAACCAACGTCAAAGCCGACTACAAGCAGCTTCCGGGACAGGAGTTTTATACGGCAAAAGGAAGGGGAAAGGCAGCACATATTTTCAAGCACATGACACTGTCAAAGTTCGCGAAGAAATATCTGGTTTGGCAAGCCATCTGTACTGTGGCTTGAAAAGCCGTATTTGCATAGCTTCCGGGACTGTCAACCAAGAAATTTACGTGAAAGAGTGTTTGAATAAACGTCTGCTGCCTTTCCTGAAGAAACACGGTTGTTCCGTACTGTTTTGGCCAGATTTGGCATCTTGCCATTACGGTGAAAAGGCCATGGAGTGGTACGTGAGGTGGTTCCCAAGGACAAGAACCCTCCCAACAAGCCAGAGCTCCGCCCAATTGAGAAATACTGGGCTATTGTCAAGCGCAACCTGAAGAACACCAAAAAAAACTGCTAAGAACGAGCAGCAGTTCAAGGCAAACTGGCTTTCTGCGGCGAAGAAGGTGGACAAGGTGGCTGTACAAAATCTGATGGAAGGGGTTAAGCGTAAGGCCAAGCAATTCGGATTTGGAAAAGCGGAAGCCTAACTGAATATTTATCCTGAATTTTATACTAATTAAATTTGAAATAGAAAGTTAATTTGATTTTTAAATAAACGATTTCACCGATCTACACGCGTTTTTCCTTGACCAATTTTTGACCGTTTCACCCTTTATTCAATATTTTTTTAGCGAATGATTTGCGAAACTTTCGTATTTTCCACCTTTAACTTTACGAGGTAAATAGTGCGCAAACAAATTAGCCGACTAATCAACGATTAGCGGGTTTGCGTTCTTGTACCAGACACCGAAATATGCTTTTATTACAATCCCATAATTTATCACCATAAAGCATGAAAATAAAATTAATTTATACTACACATGCACTAAACATGATGTTGCCCTATGTTACTACGATAAAGGTGATACACTTTTCACTAATTACTTAAATAATTTTTCTTTTTCTTCTCAGGAATCGAACCCCGAATCAGCAGCAATAACTTCTACTTCAACGAAACCAAGGGTTTCTACTGTTTGCGCAACGAGACCGGGGACAAGTGCTTGCGGGAGACCAAAGGCCGGAAGCATCCCCGGGTCGATCCGCTGGTGGTGTCCAAGCTGCGCAAATTTTTCGTGGAGCACAACCAAAAATTCTACGAGCTGGTGGGCGAGGATCTCGGATGGCCGGAAGAGTAAAATCTTCGAGCGGAAGAACGGAAGTGATCTGACGAGGAAAAAAGTGCTAACGCTCCTGTGGGCGTTTCCATCCATACAGTTTTGTGCCACCGGATTTCCTTTTTTTCTCTTAATTCTAAACGAAGCGCCCTCAACGATTTCACTTTCCCCACAATTTCCCTTTTAACCTCTTCCCCGTGGTGTCTTAATTTGGCCGCTTTGTGCTGCCGAAGGTGTACCCTACAGTTTTTCCCGCGCATTTTTATTTGTGGTGTGTGGAGCGGAGAAAAGCAATCATCCTGCCCGGCATGAAAGGATCCCATCAAGAGAAAATCATCGCACAAATGAAGGTAAATCTACCTTGGAAGTATGGTGGGTGTTTTGGAATTATGAAACACCCATGCCGGGACTCATCAACCGCCCAGCAGCAGCAGAATTCGATGGTGAGTAAATAGAAGTACTAAGCTAAAAATTTAATTCCGAAGCGGTCACAAAACAACGAGAGCGAGGGTGATGCTATAAAAACTACAAAACTAAAACTGTGTTGCTCAGATAACCCCGAGAACGACCAGTGACACAAGAGAAAAATAATTAAAGGAATAATATGGTAACTCCACAGTCCTACAAAAGAATGATTATCACGTACAATTCAACCATGGCTCTATGAACTGGTGTAATAAAAATCGATAGCTCGGCTCCAAATTCAAGACGAAGATAATAGTGAAAGTTGGTGACACAAAACTTCCAGAAGCATGGTGATGGTGGTAAGGGAAAAACTTTATAACTTATTTCTTTGCTATCCCGTTCCACTCCTTATTCAATTTACAAAACATCGAGGCGAGTTAATTGTTGGACACTTATCGATAATTATGGGATCAATGTTGCAAGGCGATAGGAATAATTGCTATTAAAAAAACTTCTGAAATGAACAGAATGCATCATTGTCTGCATTTCTTTCAAACTTAGTTTTCTCCAAGGTACAGTGAGCGAAATAAGAATAGCACCACTATGTGTTTTGCTTGTTAAAATATGAATGATTGAAAATTACGAAATTTTTCCTCCACAGATTGTTCTGAATTGCTTAACACGTTCGTCGCCACGCTCATTTTGGTAGTTTTGCTAGCCGGGCCCAAAGAAATTTTCAGAGAGAGAAAGCAAAGAGGGAGAACTCCCATATTTGAAACGTGTGGCGAAGCTGAGCGGTAAACTCCAGTAAGAGAGCGTCACCTGCTTTTTGATGTGACGGGGCCCCCAGGAAATACACCCGTCTGCCAAATATGGGTGACGTGGCGACGAACGTGTTAACGGATAAATCAAGCATAAGTTTACTGTTTTTGGACGTAGCAATTGGCGTTGAGGACCAAAAATGTGAAAAAGGGGTGCGAAATAAAAATAGAACCACTTGAGTTTTTCCAACAAAAACTAGATTTGTTTTAAAAATTCACTGTGTAAAAGTGAATAAAAATGCTTCTACGAGTTATTTGAATAGATAACTGAATTTTAGGAGTTTTCCAGAATTCCAATGGATTTCAAAGGTTTTAAAATGGGGGTTTTGAGAGATGCTCCTCTAGCGTTAAGGAATTGAATATTTGAGCTGTAATTCTTTGTCAAATTACTAACTTTCTTCATTAAAATGACGTGAAATGATGAAACAAACATTCAGGATTAATTTTTAATCAGAAAAAATAGGTTGGAAATCAAAAACTTTGATTTTGTTCAGTAAACCACACTTTTTTCCAGTTTCAAGTCGTAGATGGCAGCACTATCTTGTAGTTAACACCAAATTTTGTCTCAATATTGATTTTCCAGGTTTATTTAGGCCCATATTCATCATTTTGAGGTATTTTCTTATTACAGTTTTGTGGAAGTTCACGCTGCAGAATGTAATGATGAAATACCGAGAACCGCATCTATCGATAAATGTGTCTCGGTCGTATTTGAAGCTTTTCTGAGCGATCACATTTCATCTTTTTGTTCGTTCGTACTGCAAGTTTCCGCTTGTGGGACGAACCACGCTAGGCCTACTATTGTGTGGTGGTTGCTACAATTCTATCTGTATCAACCACTGGAAGGTAGTAGGCCCGTGAGGAACAAATCGATGAAATGTGATGAAAAGTTTTCAAATTAAAATGACCCTTCCGCTCAATTTCAACATCTTTCATCTTATTCTAATCTTCTATCCGTCTATAATCTTTCAATTCTTAAATATTCTTTCTCGAAGAATATAAATTTCACCGGTATAGCCGATAAAATAATTTCACAAAATTTATGCACAATGTCATGCAACTGTTACGAGTTTGAATTTCATTTCAATAACATTCTCAAGCCTGGTTTAGCTAAACTGAAGTTGAATCTCTTATCACATCTGAATTTATAATTTGATGTCCGAATTTGTATTCCAAATCTTTATTCTAATCTGAATTCTGAAGGTGAGAGCAGAACTAAAATCTGGTTTCAAATTTTAATTCTGAATGCGAATGCAAAATCTGAATTTTAAATCTTTTTTTTAACAAAAATATAAAAGAATCTTACCTCGATTTTGAATACGAATGCTTCTATCAACTTTCTAACTTTTTAAAATCGATTATTTAGTTTCTAGTCTATCGTTCAAATGGAAGTTTAGCTGAATAACTCATTTAAAATAAAAAACATCTGGATAAAAAAAATTAATCTAAACTATAAACCTAAATTTCGAAAGTTGAAACTAGAAGGTTATTCAAAACTTAATTTGTCCAAGTAACAATTTAAGTTTTATTCCAACCTTAACAGTCCGCTTAAGACTATTTCCTAAAGCTACTTTATAAGCCAAAGCGCATTCTACGCTATTAGCACAACTACTTTAAAGCTAACTTATGGCCAAAAGGGACCATTTTGTTAACGTTTTTAAAGCTAATTCTATACGCTATAATAAAACATCCAACAGAATAGTTTCATTCGACCTTATAGACATAGCCTTAAGAAACCTTTCAGAGCTCTTTTAAGACTATCCACAGCTCCTTTAAAACTACGTCAAGGAATCTGATAGGAATTTTACTGTGGGAGCTGTGGAATCTGATAGGAATTTTACTGTGGCAGCTGTGGAATCTGATAGAAATTTTACTGTGGGAGCTTTCTGTTTCGTTTTTTTTGTCGTGTTATCACTTACTCTCCCAAGCATTTGGTGATTGGTAAAGATTCCATTTGAAATATTTTAAAAATGTTCTCATTTTCATTTTCAATCTTAGCATGAAACTTCCTGCAACCTCAGATTTCTGGTGAAATATATACGAAATAGCATCAAAACATAAGCGCGCCTCAAAGAAAATCAAGATTGACTACATTTTGAGCATTTTTTTAATTGAAAAAAAAAATTTGAGGAAAATATAAATTTGCTCAAATGATGCAATTTTTGTTTTGCATTGAAATTTATGACCTATACAACAAATAGTACCACCAACATTGTCAAATTTGTTAAAAATGTCTAGTTTATAGTATTAAAGTATAAGTTCCATCAAGATGGCGTCAGTAATTTCGATTCAATTTCACAATCAATATGGCGATCAGTAAATTAATATTGAAAATCTTAAGGTAGTTGTAAAACAATGTTAAAATGGTTTTATGCCGGTTAGAAAAATGTTGTAATAAAACAATTCCAATTAACAGTTTTAAAATGGTTTTAAGAGACCTTGAATCACAGCTTCGTTTGACGTTTCCCTAAATGGAATTCACGCTCATGATGGATTCATCCATTTTTGAGGAAGAGGAGTTTTTTGCAAAAAATGAGAACATTTGCTTGGCAAAAGGCATTCATGCAACTTTATGTTTTGTTTCCTTTTGGCTATGATTAGAGGGTGGTCAATTATTTTTAAATACCAAGTAGGTATTGTTATCAAATAATCTCAGACTGTTATGGAATTGATAATTTACTGTCATCAAAAGCCTGGCCTCAAAGCTAAATAATAACCCGCATAAATGAGGATTGTAGTGGAGAACCCCTCGTGTGAACGAGATCGAACATGAATGTTAGAGAGGAACGCCGATATTCTTCGTACCCGGGAGAGATGAAGACCGACCGAGGACCGCCATTGTTATGTGGACGTTCAGTCAAAGCGCGTGTAGTTTGGAAAAATAAAGTGTAAGATTGTTCGTAATAAATAACGATTATTAAATAAGTGGTTTCAATAAGTTGTTACATCTGGCGACGAGGAAAATGGAGAAGCTGGTAAGTTTCATGAAATTCAATGTATAAGATCGAAAACGATTTGAAAAAAATCGCTCCGAAAGTGGGGCGTAGGCCCATTTCTATGGCAATCAATTTGAGGTTACGCATTACATGAAGATGAACTTTTGTTCTGAGGAACAAAATACAGTTCGGTACGATTCTCGAATTGTTCTGAGGAACGATGTTGTGATGGTTTTCGAATGGTTCTGAGGAACTGTAGTTCGTAGATTTCAGATTGGTTCTGAGGAACTAATTATTTTACGAAAAAGTTGCAATGACGACTCTGAGGGGTCAAACATTTGTTTTGTTGCATTCAGCCATCTCGGTTGAACGAATACAGTTCTGAGGAACTGAAGTGACTTTGAGGAGTCAAACATTTTCACGCATGCAAAGAAAGCTCTGGCTCCGAGGAGTGCAGAATATTCACATGACACATGTTACTGTTGAATTTGCTTCGAGGAGCAATTCGAAGCGCTGGCTCTGAGGAGTGCAGAATATTGACACTAGTCTTGTTACTGTTGAATTTGCTTCGAGGAGCAATTCTATCTGATCAAGAGTTAGTCAAATATATTAACTTAACGTTTTGAGAATCGTATTAGAAATTCACAAATCTTGACTGAATATCTGGAAACTGAATTACTAACTACATATTAGATATTCTGATTTGATATTACAACCAAAATAGTAAAACAGTTATTAAAACTATTCACAGATGGATGATACTCGTCCTGTTCCTCCCTTCCGGTGCGAGGAAATAAAGAGGAACCAGCTTGCAAAGGAATGGAAAAGCTGGAAGACGGCTCTCGAAATCTACTTCGAAGCCTACGATATTTCAGACCAAAAGAAAATGAGGGCTAAACTATTACATTTCGGGGGCAAACAGCTCCAACAAGTTTATGAGAATTTACCAGACGTTGATAAACAGCCATTGGTTTCATTGAAAACAAATTGGTATGACATAGCTATTTCTAAGTTGGATGATTATTTTGAACCAGGGCGCCAGTTCATATTGGAACGATGTCGTTTGCGCAAACTTCGCCAAGAAAAAGATGAGCGGTTTGCTCATTTCGTTCTGCGAATCCGACAACAGTTAGCCGATTGTGGATTGGAAAAATACAATTCGGACGTTCGACAGCTACTGACCGAAATATTCATCATCGACGTAATTGTGGAAGGCTGTGCTTCTGAGGAACTGAGGCGTCGAGTATTGCAGAAGGATGTTACCCTTGCGGAAGTCGAAGCCATGGGTGCCATGATGGAAGGAGTTGAGCAACAGGTTGTTGACTTAACACCTTGAATGCAAAGGAGTTAGTATCAGAAAAGGTTTTTCGTGTGGAAGCACGTCGAGGTCCTAGTCGTGGTCTATCAGCTAAGAATAAAATCCAGAATACCCGAGAAATCACATGCTTCAACTGCGGTGCCAAAGGTCATCTTGCTACGTCTGCTGAATGTAAAGCTCGCAATCAGCCGTGCCGTTGGTGTAAAAAACTAGGCCATTTTGAATCAGTTTGTCGTAAACGTTCTTCATCCAAGGCTGCACCCTCCAGCTTTGATAGAAGGCCAAAGAAAGTACGACTTGTTGAATTTGAAGAACAGGAAACGAAAATGCATTGCGATACAAATCAGCCCGCAGCTCAGGTACCGGATTCGGAGCGAAAGTCGTATTATTGCTTCCATTTTGGCAATGAATCAAATATCCTTACCTGCACAATCGGAGGTGTTCGGGTCGATATGCTGGTAGATTCTGGTTCGGATGTCAATTTAATCCATTCGTCAGCTTGGGAAAATCTTAAACTGCAAGGAATAATTGTTCATGACATGAGAAAAGGATGTCGTGAAGTTATAAAAGGTTACGGAAGCAACGTACCGTTACGCATTCTGGGTTCATTCCGCACAGACGTTAAGATCGGGGAGAAGCATGAGCTAGCTACATTTTTCGTAGTAGAAGAAGGACAGCGCTGTATTTTGGGAGATGCCACTGCTAAGGCACTTGGTGTGCTGAGAATTGGGTCCGAAATCAATCAACTTACGAAACCAGATCGTCTAACTCCATTTGGTAAAATTAAGGACGTCCAGGTCCAAATTCACATGGACCCCAAATTCAAACCGGTGTTCCAGCCGGTGCGACGCGTTCCACTTCCTTATGAGTCAGCTGTGAACTCAAAATTGGACCAATTATTGAAGCAGGATATTATCGAGGTAAACTTTTAACTGTATTTACAGATGTTGCTTAAAATTTCAAGAGTCTCAAAACGTAAATAAACACTTTTCTTCTTATTCGAAATGTTTGTTTTTATTGTTATTAATGAATTCTTAGAGCTGTGTGGCTCATACTTGTCGACTTATTTATCGTTACGTTTCAGTAACGCTTACTAATAACATTTTAGAATTTTCGTTTGTTCAAATATAATTGGTTTATCAAAATCTACACGGTTTCGAATGCTGAATCTATTTCAGGTCAAAACGGGTCCAACAACTTGGGTCTCACCGTTAGTTGTAGTCGGTAGAGCTAATGGCGAACCACGAATCTGTTTAGATTTAAGGCGAGTGAATGAGGCTGTAATGCGAGAGCGTCATCCTATGCCAGTGGTGGATGAACTGCTAGCACGTATAGGAAAAGGAACAATCAGAAGCAGACTCGATATCCGAGATGCATTTTTACAGACGGAACTAGCTCCTGAGTCTCGGGACGTAACAACGTTTATAACGAGCCGTGGCCTTTTTAGATTCAAAAGACTTCCTTTTGGATTAGTGTCGGCTCCAGAAATCTTTCAAAAAGTAATGGAAGAAATTTTAGCTGGATGCGAAGGTAATACTACTGTAATTATTATTATTTATTATTTAAATTAACGGAAATTCGAACTCACACTAATTCAACAGGTACGGTGTGTTATCTAGATGATATTTATGTTGAAGGTGAGAGCTTAGAAGAACATAATGCTCGATTGAACGTTGTTTATGAACGTTTGCAAAATCGAGGAGTGATTCTCAATCACGACAAATGTGTCATTGGAGTCCCTGAAGTGCAGTTTCTAGGTCACATAATTTCAGCTACAGGCATTCGTTCTTCGCCATCTAAAATTGAAGCACTGGTATCGTTTCGTGCACCGGTTAATTCTGCTGAGGTTAAAAGCTTTTTAGGGCTTGCAAATTATATGAATAAATTTATCAATAATTTGGCAACCCTAGATGAACCTCTCAGAAAATTAACCGAGTTTTCAGAAAAATTTGAATGGAGAAAAAACACCAAGAGTCGTTTGATGCAATCAAAGCAGCTCTATCCAACACAGCGAGTCTTGGATATTTCAATACAAGGGATCATACATCAATCATTGTAGATGCTAGTCCAACGGCTTTGGGTGCTATATTGCTGCAAACCAATAAAGACAATGAGCATCGCGTAATATCTTATGCTTCAAAATCCCTTACTAAAACGGAAAAACGATACTGCCAAACGGAAAAGGAGGCCTTAGCTGCAGTTTGGGGGGTCGAAAGATTCCAGATGTATCTTCTTGGAAAAAGATTCGATCTGGTAACTGACTGTAAAGCATTACAGTTTCTATTTGTACCACGCTCCAAACCCTGTGCACGGATAGAAAGGTGGGTATTAAGACTCCAAGCGTTTGATTATATAATCAAACATATACCGGGAGAAAAGAACGTCGCAGACGTACTTTCTCGCCTGGCCACTTTGGAGTCGAAACCTTTCGATTATTCTGAAGAGCTATTTGTTAACGAAATTGCTAACGCGGCTGCGAATAATGCAGCCATAAGATGGGAAGAGCTTGAAACTGTATGTAGACAAGATGATGAAATAGTGCAACTGCTCAAGACGATTTCTAACGATCGTTTATTCGATCTTCCAATTGAATATCGTGTTGTCGCTCAAGAGTTATGTCAGATCGGAAATGTTTTGATGCGTGGTGATAGAATTATTATTCCAAAATGCCTGCGGGAGAAGGTGCTATCATTAGCGCATGAAGGTCATCCAGGAACACAGATGATGAAAAGCCACCTAAGATCATCGGTATGGTGGCCTAAAATAGATATGGCTGTAGAGGCGTATGTTAAAAAGTGCCGTGGTTGTACTCTAGTTTCTGCACCAAGTCTACCAGAACCCATGATACGACGCAATCTACCATCTGGCCCATGGGAAGATCTAGCAATAGATTTTTTAGGCCCACTGCCCGAGGGTCAATTCTTGTTGGTAGTAATTGACTACTACAGTAGATATTTCGAAGTTTGTCAGATGAGCAGTATTACAGCAGAGAATACTATAGAAGAGTTGAGAATAATTTTTAGCCGTTTTGGTATCCCTGTCACCCTCACTGCAGATAACGCTCCACAGTTGAGTGAAGATTGCGAAGAGTTTTCGACGTTTTGTAAAAGCTTTGGTGTCAAACTCATAAATACTATACCTTATTGGCCGCAAATGAACGGTGAAGTCGAGCGGCAGAATCGCACGATACTAAAAAGGCTCCAAATAGCTCAAGAACTTGGCCAAGACTGGTGGATTGAGCTTCAGAACTTCCTGCTTACTTACCGAACACCGGCTCACTCTGTAACTGGTCGATCACCTGCAGAAATGATGTTTGGTCGCAAAATCCGCAACAAGCTTCCTCAATTAACAGAGCCAAGATTGAATGATGAGGTTACCAGAGATCGCGATAGCGTTCAAAAAGAGAAGGGACGAGAGTACGGTGATCAGAAACGACGAGCGGAAACTAGTGACATATCTGTGGGAGATTATGTTTTGTTAAAACGTATGAAAAAGGATAACAAACTAAGCACCGAATATATGAACGAGGAGTTTGTAGTTATGAGCAAACGTGGAGCGGATATAACGGTGAAGTCTTTAGCAACAGCTAAGGAATACAGGCGAAATACAGCACATGTGAAGAAGATCGAAAGAACAGACACTGCCACTTCAAGCAACAGTATGACAAACACGAACACTCAAGAGTTCTCAGATGGATCCAGCTCAATTTCGTCATCTAGGCCAAACAATCAAGAAACACCTTCGGAGCATTTGAAGAAGCGTAAACCCAAGGAGCCTGCTTGGTTTGAAAGTTATGTGCCCCATTAGCTCAAGAAGTGTTAAGGGGGATGTAGTGGAGAACCCCTCGTGTGAACGAGATCGAACATGAATGTTAGAGAGAAACGCCGATATTCTTCGTACCCGGGAGAGATGAAGACCGACCGAGGACCGCCATTGTTATGTGGACGTTCAGTCAAAGCGCGTGTAGTTTGGAAAAATAAAGTGTAAGATTGTTCGTAATAAATAACGATTATTAAATAAGTGGTTTCAATAAGTTGTTACAAGGATTATAACCAAACGATTTCTGAAATCGTCAAACGACAATTTATGAAACGTAAAAAAACGTTTAGTAAACGATTATAGAAATTGTAAAATACATTGCCTGAATCGTGAATTCCGAAAAGATTGAATTTTAAATCTGTAGTTAGGTTATGTAACTGTTTAAAAACTGTTAAAACAGTTGCATGGGAAAACTTTTCTGCAAACACTATGCTAACGGTTTAGGAAACGCTATTAATTATAATTTGCAACAAATCAAACTATAATGGTTATTGTTGCAATTGGAAGCGATAAAACGATTCTTTAAAACGTGCCTCGGTCGGATGTTTTGCTTACGATAACCAGAACTGCGTTACGCTTTAAATAAATCGTTATTTTCAATGATCGACCAATGCTTGTGGTCTTCATTCTGAATTTATCATCTGAAACTTGTTGAGGCTGATGAAAGCTTAGAATGAACATTTTCGCTTGTGATGAAGCTCAATTTCTCCGTCTTTGCTGAGGAGAAGCCGGTGGCTGCAGTCTTCTAGAAATTTTCAAGGGCGTTTTATCCGGAAAGAATTTGGTTAACTCTGGATTGGATGACGTAAATATAGATTAACTTCGCATTGAGAGACAGAGATGGATAAATGGAACAAGTAGTAAATGTATAAGACAATTAATTTACAAGTATATTCGGCGTACTCGTAAATTAATTGTCTTATACATTTATCCTTATCGAACTACAAAAAACGTTTATTCACAGTGTGCTTTTATTCAATCCATAAGAATTGAGCGATTAATGATGTGGACTAATTTGCGGTTGCTTTGAAATTTGAATGCGGATGCAACAAAGTTGTTTTTATTTTTCAGATGAATTTGACTGTTTTAATTTATATCATTTTGATAGCCCGTTTTTCTCAATTTTGAGTGATTATTCTTTCAAAACAGATTATGCTATCTCAAAAAGAGGTAAAAAAGTTTAAGCGTGTATACGTTCTTCTCGATTGTCAAATTATCTGTCACTTGGTTGTATCATGCCTACATTGACTCAATGTGGTGGAAAGAAGGTGATGAAGAAACACGCTCACTAATACAGAACTCGTTATTCAAGAAGTAAAAAGGTAAACAAAGCCTACGTCACTTGCCAGGATGTTTATGTATCCTAGGCGGGAATCGTAAACAGCAGTTGGCAATGATTTTTCTCTCTATAGTTTTCGCTGTTGGTTGTTTGTTTGGAAATGCAACTGACGTCACGAATTGTCATGGTTTCAATGTTTACAAAAAAAAAACTTTTACTAACACTTAGCACAGGATTTCCCTCGCCACCTGAGATGTGTATACAGGTTGACATTGACTGTTCCAATAAAACAGTTTTTTCAACTTGGCTTGAAGGCTAGTTTTAAAAGCGCATTGAGCGCATTTTTAAAACTGGTACCTAAGCTCTAATAAAAACAGGAAGGTATTTGTTTTATTGATGCTTAAGCAATACTTTTGCAACGTTTTTACAGCACTCTTAAGATAGTGTTTTATTCAAGTTTTAGCAAAACTTTCAGGGCTCTTTTAAAACACACGATAAATGAAGCATTTCCTATGTTACAATAGAACCGTTTTAAAAATTTGATGCCATGAAAAAGTCTTCATAAACAATATTAAAACTCGAAGAAGCCAATTGGCTTAATCTGTGTTACTTGGGTTGGTTTTCTCATCAACGGCTGGTTCGGCTTTGCTTCCATCGCGCTCATGTCGAACTGAATTTATTAATCTGAATTCTTAAAAGAATAGTGAGTTCTGAATTTGACCTTTGAAATTGAATTCCGAGTCTGTATCCCTCGCACGCAAAGCTGGCAAAATCGCTAAAAGTTGCCAAATCAACCGTTACAAATGTAATTAAAGTGTTTGGGGAACGTTTTTCGACAGCCAGGAAGTCTTGATCGGGGGGAAATCGTAAACCGGAAGCCGCTGAGACGACAAAGAGAGTTGCCGTTAGTTTCAAGCGAAACCCTAACCTCTCTCCCCGAGATGTCGCAAATAAGCTTGGTGCATCGTCTACAACCGTGCATCGAGCCAAAAAATGAGCCGGACTATCGACTTACAAGAAGATAGTGACTCCAAATCGCGATGATAAACAAAATACGACGGCCAAAGCGCGATCCCGGAGGCTGTACACGACGATGCTGACGAAGTTTGACTGCGTGGTAATGGACGACGAAACCTACGTCAAAGCCGACTACAAGCAGCTTCCGGGACAGGAGTTTTATACGGCAAAAGTAAGGGGAAAGGTAGCAGATATTTTCAAGCACATGAAACTTTCAAAGTTCACGAAGAAATATCTGGTTTGTCAAGCCATCTGTACCTGTGGCTTGAAAAGCAACATTTTCATAGCTTCTGGGACTGTCAACCAAGAAATTTACGTGAGTGAGAGAGAGTGTTTGAATAAACGTCTGCCTTTCCTGAAGAAACACGGTTGTTCCGTACTGTTTTGGCCGGATTTGGCATCTTGCCATTACGGTAAAAAAGCCATGGAAAGGTACGCCGCCAATAACGTGCAGATGGTTCCCAAGGACAAGAACCCTCCCAACACGCCAGAGCTCCGCCCAATTGAGAAATACTGGGCTATTGTCAAGCGGAACCTAAAGAAAACCAAAAAAACTGCTAGAGACTAGCAGCAGTTCAAGGCAAACTGGCTTTCTGCGGCGAAGAAGGTGGACAAGGTGGCTGTACAAAATCTGATGGAAGAGGTTAAGCGTAAGGCCCGGCAATTCGGATTTGGAAAAGCGGAAGCCTAACTAAATATTTAACTGAATTTATTACTAATTTATTTATTTATTTATTTATTTATTTATTTATTTATTTATTTATATAAAATAAAATCATCTTACAAGGGTGTCTTAATGATCATCTTAGTGTTAGTTGAACAAAGCATGATAGTTTTACTTAATTTCGTAGTTGATAACCTAATTCAGATTCAATACGGCGTCGATAGGTTAAAGTGGATACATTAAAGTCAAAGATAGTATAATAACTTAAGAAGCATATTTTTGCTGAACGGAGAGGGTCCTTGCTGCCATAACGCGTACTTCTCGGTTCCAGAGATAACCAGTTTCTATTTCGTAGAGTTCGTTCTGGAGCATATATATAACAGCGGGAAAGTAGCCAGGAGCAGTCAATTTCGTTCCGAAGATTTTTTGCCACAAACAGCGATTGACCGATGGAACGACGAACGTTGTGCGTATGGCGGTAAATTTAAGGGATTCTCCCAACGAATCTTCGTTGGATTGCTTCAAAACGCGCTGTCCATGCAGCTTCAAAAGGCCACCATACCAGATTTGCGGATTCCAGTATTGATCGCACCAGACAGGAATACAGAGCTCGCAAGCAGACCGGATCTGTGAATTCTTCGCTCAAACATATGAAAAATCCCAGCATTCGGTTAGCCTTCTCGAGTACCACAGAGTAATGACGCTTAAAAGTCATTTGACTGTCCAACAAAACGCCAAGATCCTTAATCTCCTCAACACGATGCAACTGCTCGCCCATAATATTGTAATTATACACAAAGGGATCCTTCCTGCGCCCAAATGTGGTAATACAGCACTTCGCAACACTCAAAACAAGTAAGTTGTTAGCGCACCAGTTCACGACTGTGTCTAAGAAGCGTTGCATGGGGCTAATCAAAATAGAATCATCCGAGAAAACCAAATCCTGCGTACGACTTTGAGAGTTAAACTTGAAAAAGAAATTGAATTTGATTTTTTAAATAAACGATTTCACACGCGTTTCCCCTTGACCAAATTTTGACCGCATCACCCTTTAATAATGAATGCAGCAGATCATTTATAATCTGCTTCTATGAAATTATAAGTTGAAATGTAGAACAGCTACGGTATTATTTGTCCAATTTTTAATATTCACAGCCTGATTGCGTTCGTCAGAGATATTTTTTTTAGAACGGAATTAAAATATCACAAATGTTCAGAACCTCACTCCGGATACGAACATTTTTATTGTTTTTTTTTCGGGAGAGGTCTGGCTTAACGGGTTCCAGAAGGCTTTGGCTTAGGATTCCCGATCAAAGCCCTGGAAAACAATGGGTCTCTTTGTATCTTCCATTCTTCAACTTCTACGGATTTTACATTGTGTGTGGGTGGGTGTTTTAAACGAGTATGTACCTCTACTATAGGTAAAGCTGACGAAAATGGAAACCTCACGCCGTGCCGCCGTAGATTGTGTACCTCATTAAATTTAAATGAGACCGGCCATTGTGCAAATGTGTTGGAGATTGGGATTTTATTGATACGACAAGCAGGAAGGTTTTTGTTCCTGAGTTTTTTTTTAACACTAGAAGGACCGGCAAATTGAATATACCTATTCGGACCGCGACCAGTCAAAATGACTGGTAAAGGGAAAAATTTTTATATCATAATATTTTTAACTTTTTTCTTTTGAAATTATTTTGTAATTCATTCGATATCATTTTTGTTATAAAATGGAAATAGTTTTTCACCATGGGTGCACGGAATCACCTCATTTTCGCATAGTTGACGAATGCGTGTATGTCATAAAATGAATATTTCGAATAATTATCAAAAAATTAAAACACATTATCAATTTAATTATAAAATCATGTTAGATGGCTATGGGTATTGACCATGCGTGCACGGTTTCACTTCAATTTTGTTTTAGTAGATATTTTCTAGCATCCACCACTCTGAAATTTTTCAACACCTTGCCTATAAATTATACCTGATATTGTAGGTTTTGAAGCATACTTTTTCTATAAGAAGAGCAATTCACCATGGGTGCACGGATTCACCGCCATTCATCCAAAAACAATTTTTTTGCATGCTAAAGGTAAAGAATAAAGACTTTTATAGATTCAAATGAAAAATTATGTTAAATACATGGTTTTTCGCTAAGGGTGCACGGATTCACTGCGTTTCAATCAAATATTGGACTTTTTGCAAATTTTTAAAAAGCATTTTTACAAATCTTAACTAAACCAAAGTCGAAACCATGTCTTTCATGTTGAGACATAATGATTTAAATAACGATTTTTATTTAAAGTTGCGTTTTTTCATTCCTGGAAAAAATATTTCAATTATATCTTGAAATAATAAATTTAT
Organism: Uranotaenia lowii; assembly: GCF_029784155.1. Taxonomy (NCBI): domain Eukaryota; kingdom Metazoa; phylum Arthropoda; class Insecta; order Diptera; family Culicidae; genus Uranotaenia; species Uranotaenia lowii. The sequence continues at coordinate 125,151,640 of NC_073693.1, read as the reverse complement.
TTATTGCACTCGTATATTTATCTGATAAGATCTGATCAACATCCAAGAAATAGGAAAACGGTTACCATGGACCGAGTGAATTTGAGGAATTATATGTATCAAGTTATGCGACGGAAAACAGAGAAAATAAAAATAATGATTCAACATTGTCAAATGTACACGTTGATTTGTTTTTCCTAAAAAGTTTTTTGATTGATCAATAATGCATTTCAAATAACTATCATATCTTACTCAAAAATATTTTGTGTTCTGAAGCAAGTTGAAAACTATTTTTTTCTATATAATTTTCAACGGCGAATTTACAGCCAATCCGTGCACCCATGTTGAAATATCTTAGCGCCGATGTGGTCTATCAGATAGGCTGGCGTGAGTCTGGTCTAGGTATGCCACGCGTACTGGGTTCGATTTCCGGTATCGGCAAGAAAACTTTTGGGTTCAAACCCCATAAGTTGCCGACAGGTAAGATGTGTTTCCTTTTATAATAAGAATGTTCAATAAGAATGTTCAATCAGTTGCCAGCTGGCCAGGTATAACACGGGTGCTGGAATACCTGTAAGTGAACTTCCATTGGAAATTTGTTGAACCTAATAATCTAAGAATGCATGTGGCAGAAACTGCGGTGTATCCGTGCACCCATGGTGGATAACCAACATATAAAAAATATGCCGTGCACCCATGTTGAAATATCATTTAAATTATTCAGTTTCACAGCTGATGTCTTCAAATTTGAATAAATGAGTACACATTTCATAATTAGTTTACCCACTTTAGTTTAGTTTAAAACATATTTACCACCTAAAACTACTCGATTTCGCGAATCGACATGTATTAAATCTAACATAAGTTTTAAAAATCTTGATGAAATTTCGCCAAATTTTGACAGAAAGTTTGATTATAGTTGAGCAACAAAACGGACAAAAAAATTGGGAGTCAAGTGCTTGAAGCGCCACACAGCGATCAATCCGAGAACTTTTTCTACAAATTTTCATGACTTCGCATCGAAAATCAATAATTTCATTACGAATGACACACTCCTGCCCCCCATAAATCAACTAAGGCTCATTGCCCTGAATGTAGTTTGCAAATGAATCCAAGAGCAAGCGAAAATTTTTTATCTTGTTCGAGTTATAGGGTTGTGAATTTTACCAGTCATTTTGACTGGTCACGGTCCGAGTGTCCATGGCGAATTTTTTCTCGCTAATTAAAAGAGCTAGTGAAATAAAAAATACACAGTTTTGTAGAGATTCAAAATTCATGAAAAGTCGTATTTTTTGCAAATTTTTAGAGCGTAGTGTTTAAAAGATATTCAACAAATAAAGTGTCCAACCAGTCATTTTGACTGGTGCGGTCTTTCTAGTGTTAAAGCGACTTGGTAAGGGAAAATGTTGAAGCTGAGATAGGATTATTTCAGTAAGCTTTTTGTTTCTTCAAGTGAATTCAGTGCATTCACAGTTTTGAGATTTTTGTTAAATCCCGCTATGTGAAATCGTTCAGAAAAGCATTTGACACATTCCACCGTGACGTGAAATCGCTTTTCCGGACTTTTCTACACTGTTATCATTCTAGAAGTCAACAAATTTACTTGAAAATGAAAAAAAATGTAGCAAACGGTCGCAAATTGAATTTCCTTCTCAATGAATATAATTTGGTCATTTTAAAATTTAAGTTGTGTTTGTAGTGATTAATTACTTTTGTGACGTGAATTCACGCTAGAATTAACCATTTCGGACTTTAGTACATACATCTTTGATTTCCTGTTCTCTCGGTGGAAATAGAATATTGGTGTCTTCGAATAAGTTGTAAAGAAAATAATTACCCACAATTTGGTGTACGGAGCTTCTCGATTGAACAACAACGAACGAAGTTATGCTTATTTAAAGTTGTGACGTGAATTCACTCAGTTCAAACAGAACAGGGTAGTTGACTGAATTCACGTCACGAAATATAAAGTTATACTGTGGTTATACTGAACCATGGTTTGGAGTCTTCAAATTTTATGAACACTTTCAAAAACGATATTTTGTTGTTCCGACTTTTACAATCATAAATTTTCAGTATCTGCACCTAACTTTTTCCTTATTTTGATTGGCACTTGAATAGCAACATATTGAGGGATCATATGTTAAAATTACTCCTGTCTTCATTTAAAGATTCACCAAAATTTTTTTTTTATTTTTTATCAATCTTTTTGTATTTTTATTTGAAAATAACGAACTTATTAAAAAAATCTGCTAAATTATGCTCGATTTGTAAAAATCCGACCATCTGGAGGGTCAAAACAGCTTTCAGAGCACATTTTTCATATAAAATTTAACAAAAAATCAAATTTTGTGACGTGAATTCACTAATTCGCGCTGTTGTAACTCAGCTAGATTCCAACCGATTTCTATAAATTTTAAAGTTTTAGAATCGTCTTATCATTTTCAAAGAACATCTCATTTTTTTTTATTTAAAAAAAGTCAGAGTTTTCTCGTAAAATTAAAAACTTCCCTTTTTTGTGACGTGAATTCACCCATTTGCGACTGTTTTTGTTCGCTTTTCAAACCAACTACATTGGATATAAACAAATTCTTTTTTCTACAAAATGAAGCCGAGTTTTTTGGCTTCTGAACATACTAAAAATAGGGTTAGTTGCCTTACTTTGGACCCTTTAAGAGGTGGTTTTAAAAAAATCAGGATTTTCTCAAAAATGGACGGGAAATTTGTATCCTTAAGGGAATTCATTTATAAGTCATCATCTTACCGGAAAGTTTCAATAAAAAATTTCAACATAGGTTAAGCCGTTATTGAGAGATTTGCAAGATATGGATGATCCAAAGTTCCAACATTGAACCTACTGTTCCTAATTTTGTACTGGACCGGTTCCTTTTAATGGACCTAAAACTAAAATTCATATAAAAGTATGATTTTTCGAAAATAAATAATCAAATTTATAGAAAATGTAATCTTTAATCAATTAGTATCATAAAAAAGTATTACAGTTTTTTAATATTTGAAAAAAGTAAAATTTCTGTAATGAATATCATAAACACTTTCATTCCCCGTCAGCTCTATCAGCAGAACAATAGCTGAAACTTATTTGTGTCTACTTACTTGTAGTTTAAATCCGTAAAGCTGGCAAAAACTGTTAGATATATTCAATATTGGTTCAGAATTATGCCTCAATCAAAAATTCGCAACTTTGTTGATTTGTTGGTGTTGATACAAAGTTTTGGTGATATTAGATCTTAACATGGAACATCAAAATTGATAGTTTCCTTTATTTGGACCCTTTGCAAATTTTCCGAGTTTTCCATTGATTTTCCTGAATTTTAGGAAAAATAGGTAGGATGGTTCATATTCTTCACAATGAAAGTAATTTTCCTTAAAACTTTGGCTTGGACAGTAAAAAACCGTGATTTTTCCTTTAACACTCTAATTTCTTAAAACGCGCCGCACTAAATGAGCTGTCTGATTTACTACTGATGAGGAGGTACATTTTCAAAAACGTTGAAAATTTCATCAGAAAGACTTTTAATGTCAAAAAACGGTATGGTAGTGTTCAGGAAGAATAAGAGTTCATTGTATGCATAGGAATATATTAATTTTATACCAGCAAAAAGAATTATTTACAATTTTCGGCATTTTAGGACTAAAGTAGGCTCTAGGTCCAAAGTAGGAGCACTCACCCTATTTCCAAAAAAATCATCCATATATTAAAATTAATGATGATGTAAAAGTTGTCAAAAACACCACTTTTTTCAACAAAAAAACTGATTTTCAAAATCATCTAAAACATGTCAAAGAAACTTTGAATTAAGTTTTCTGCCACAATGAGACTAATGTTAAGGCACTGTGCGTTTCGTGGGGCTTGTAATGTTTTCGTTTTGAGGAATATTAATTTCCATTAGTAAATTCAATGGCTTGACTTACCTAGTGTATTTAAAAGAATGGAAAGGATATTTTCCCTATGATCTATCACACAAGAATCTTTTCCCGTGGAACTCTGAGGTGTCATTTCCTTCCAAATGCACATCCGGTCACCGTTCGATAAGCAGCATCGCTCATATCAAAGCTGACTGGTATCTGACCCACATATGCACGTAGCGAAAATAATTAAACTTGCTGTGCTGGTTTGACCTGCTATTCAAGTTATTCGACACTTCCATTCCGAGGCAGAAGCGGCTATCGGATCATTGGGCTCAAAGGGAGGAGAAATGGGAGAAGATGAGTTCCAGATTCCTCCAGCTGAGCCAAAATTACGTGAAGATGTGCTACCGAAAGCTGCCTGCCATCATCGCCAGGCCGTTACTTTTTGTTTGCTCGGAAGGTTGCCGATAGGACTCTATGGTTTAACTTAACATCCAATTCCGAGTCAAGGCACACAAAGAAGAGTCCCTTTGTCGCCATACTCGTTCGATCATTGTCGGCCGAATCGAGTTGCAGCAGAATGAAATGGTTGGGGTCAACTCGGCAGGAATCCAAAAACCCCATTAGGATCAGGGACATGCCTCTGTCCTGGCCACGTTCGATGTGCATATATGAAAGCTGGACCATATGGTTTGTGTTTTCGGTGGGAAACAAACAAAAATAAATGCATTCGAAGCAGGGCTGGAATCAGGAAGAATACGGAAGATTTCTTCGCCTTAAAAAGCGTTGCCTTATCATCTGACATTTACTATTTTCATTCTTGCAAACATTCTAAGTAAACTCGCATGATCAGTTTTTATGGAGTGTATAAAAAAAACATGGTTTCTAATATAAAACAGACACATTGATCGGAAACACTAAATACAAATCCCAAATTTAAAACTTAAGATTTTGGCTGGAAGATAAAACTATGATTTACTCCAAATTCAGATCATAATATTGTTTGTGAATTGTAACTTCTAGCCTTTTTTCTTTTGTTCTGATGAAATACAGATTTAGTAGTGTTTCTTAAAAGATGAGTAGTGACTCCATAGAGTTGGGGCGAAACACAAACTTTATACATCAGCTGCCTAGAACGTGAGGACATTAAAATTAATTTGAACATAGCATAATCGATTAATATCACTTAACGAGAAAACGGGAGACACGAATAGCGCTACCTGGCGCCAGATATGGAAGTATTACACTGTACACTGACAAAACATTCCACACATTAGTGTGTGAAATTCCACTCATTTTGGAAATAAGTAGACCAACACATTAAATGTGTGAAGGTGTGCTGCACATTACTGTGAAACACCGCTTAAGGAAACAAAATGAGAGCTTTTCACACGTTAAGCAAAAATTTCACGATTGAAAAAAATGTATATGGATTACTGTTTATATGATGAACACAATGTCGTAAACTTACCATAATTAGACATCTGGACGTGAATTCACTGCGACATACAGCAAACCACCCACCAGGCTTTGGTACTGGTTGCTGTTCGGCAGTACAGCTGAGTCCTTCTCCTTTTGCTGACAACCAGGGTCCATCGGAATTTTCGAGCCTTTGGAATCCGTCTGACCGAAACTCGCAGCCAACTTCTCGATATAGGCCTGTTGATTAAGTAGATACCCGTTAAGATTCTTAGTTACCTTGATTCCAACGAAGTGCTTGACGTCTCCCAACACGGTCAGCTTGAAGCATCGTTGAAGTTGCGCATTCATTTCTGCGAACTCAGACTCGCTCGAACAGGCCACAAGAATATCGTCCACGTAGATGAGGATGAATGACTGCCGACCATGTTTCGTCCGAACGTAGAGGCACCCATCTGCGGACGATTGCACGAATCCAGCTTGCTTGAACACATCGTCGATCGTTTTGTTCCAGACTTGGGCTGCTTGTTTGAGCCCGCACAGACTCCGCTTGAGACGACACACACTGGCTGGGTTGCCTGTCTCGTAACCGGGGGGCTGCTTCCTGAACATTTCTTCATCCAGCGTACCGTACGAATAATCTGTTTTGATGTCCACATGCTTGACGAAGAGATTTCGTTCAGCTGCCACCGTCAGCAATACCCACAAAGTGACTTGCTTGGCCACCGGCGCAAAAACTTCGTCAAAATCTTCACCGTACTTTTGGGAGTATCCTTGGGCGACTAACCTTGCCTTATACCGAATGACTTTTCCGGTCTCGTCCTCTTTCCGTTTGAGGATCCACTTGCAACCAACCTTCTTGCGACCGGGTGTAGTGTTGTGATCTCCCAGGTTTCGTTTTCCATCAAGGAACGGAATTGTTGTAGTCGAAATCATCGTCGTCCGGTTGATCATCATCAATGTTCGACTCATCCAGCGGTTCTTCCTTGTTGACCGCCAACGGGGCTTCATTTTCGACCGGTTTCACTGAATATTCGAATTCTACAACATCTTTCTTGTTTTGGCTGCCCACCGATTGCATAAGGCTCCTTTCTACCAGGCGCTCCTACTCAACAAAGTTGGCATCGCGGCTGATGATAACCGTTCGTGTTGCTTGATCCAGGAAACGATAAGCTTTATGGTCTGACGAGTAACCCACAAAAGTTAGCTTCATCGATGCTGGGCTTTTTTTTTACTTTTCTGCTTGGCGATATGAACGTGTGCCGCCCTCCCAAAGACTTTCAGGTGCGTCACATCCGGCTTCCTTCCATACCAGAGCTCGGCGTTGTAGGAACGGACTTCGAAAACAGGACCTTCTGCAAATAAACGGCAGTGCTCACCGCCTCGGCCCAGCAGCACTCAGGAAGCTTGGCGTCGAACAACATACACCGGCTCATTTCGACAAGGTACCGGTTTTTTTTCTTTCTGCCACGCCGTTTTGCTGCGGAGAGTAGATTGTGGTGACTTACTTACTTACTTAATGATCCCGCGCCGACCCTCCGGTGCATATGCCCGTGGTGAAAGACCTCCACTGTTGACGATCCGGAGCCAGCGTCTTCATCTGGTCCCAGTTCAGATTCTCGTCGACAGTTCGGATTTCAGCGGCTAGGCTACGCCGCCACGAGTTTCTGGGTCTGCCTCTTCTTCGATGAACTTCTGGATTCCAATCTAGCGCCTCTCTGCAAATCTCGTTTTCATCTTTTCGCAGCGTGTGCCCAATCCATCTTCACTTATGTTCCCGAATCTCGAATTCTAGCGCCCTTTGATGACACCGGCGATTTAGTTCCTCATTCGAGATCCAGTTGCCAAGCCACCAAGCGCGGATGATATTCCGCAGGCAGCGGTTTACAAATACTTGTACTTTTCGCGTCGTCACCGCATATGTGCTCCAAGTTTCGCACCCGTACAGCAATACGGATTTGACGTTTGAGTTAAAGATTCGGATTTTTGTTCGTAGAGAGATCTGGCGTGAACGCCAGATGTTTCGGAGACTCGCAAACGCAAATCGGGCCTTTCTGATTCGGGTTTCGATGTCTTTCCTGGTACTACCATCAGGCGTTATCTGGCTACCAAGATACTGGAAGCACTCCACTTCTCAGCCCTGCTACCATGAAACTAGAGGGATTTCCTGTGTTGATCTCCATCTACTTGGTCTTTACGGCATTGACTTTGAGACCTGCTGCGTTGGAACTTTCGGTGAGGTCGTCGAGTTTGCTCTGCATATCCGGTTGTGTTTGGGCGAGCAAAACAATATCGTCAGCCAAGTCAAGGTCGTTCAGATGCTCCATTGTTGAAGGATTCCACGGCAATCCTCGGTTCGGTGCACAGTCGATCGATCCAGTCAGAATCTCATCCATTACGATGAGAAAATGTAGCGGTGATAAAATACATCCTTGTCTCACTCCAGCAGTTACCGGGATTGGTTCGGACAAGACACCGTCGTATTGTGCTTCGACGAGATGGACTATTTTCTCTGGGACCCTCGTTGCCTTAGAGCCGCCCAGATGTTTTCATGGTTAAGTCAGAAGAGAGCAGAAGAGAGTCCTGGAATTCGTTGATTTGTTCCAGGATGATTCGTAGCGTTGTGATGTGGTCCACACATGATCGTCCGGATCGGAATCCAGCTTGTTGCCGTCGGAGTGTAGCGTCGATTTTCTCCTGGATCCTGTTCAGGATCACTTTGCAGAGCACTTTGAGGGTTGTACAGATCAACGTTATGCCTCGCCAGTTACCGCACTCTGTCAGGTCTCCTTTCTTCGGGACCTTTACGAGGATACCCTGCATCCAGTCGGCCGGGAATGTTGCAGTATCCCAGATGTCAGCGAAAAGACGGTGCAACATTTGTGCTGACAGGGCAGGGTCAGCTTTCAGCATTCAGCAGGGGTGCAATCGATCCCAGGTGCATTGTTGGATTTCATGTTTGTTTCATATTGTTTCATATTGTTGGCGTTTCAAGCTGCGGGTTCTGTTGGCCATCGCTATTCGTGACTCGGAAGAGTTGTTCGAAGTGCTCAGTCCATCGTTTGAGCTGATCTGTTCGATCGGTCAATAACTGACCTGCTCGGTCTTTCAGCGGCATTCTTGCATTAGTCCTTGCACCACTGAGGCGGCGAGAAATGTCATAAAGTAATCGGATATCTTCATTGGCGGCGGCTCTTTCTCCCTCTTCGGGTAGGGAGTTTGTCCAGGCTCCCTTGTCTCGTCTACAAGCTTGTTTAACTGCCTTTTCCAGCTGTGCATAACGTAAGCGGGCGGCTGCTTTGGCTGACCCGGTACATCCCTGCTCAATTCCGATTTCCGCCTTTCTACGATCATCGATCATCCTCCAAGTTTCATCCGACATCCATTCACTTCTTCTTCCACAAACTTTACCGAGAGTACCATGGCTCGTCGTGATAAAGGCATTCTTGATTCCACACCACTGTTCTTCGACTGTTTCGTCTGTCGGCAGCTAGGAGGCACGGGATTCTAGCTGTTCAACGTATGCCCTTTTCACCTCTGGATTCTCCAACCGGCGGACGTCGTATCGTCGCCCGACTTTCTCCTTGCGCCGTTGTACATGCGCAACTCTCAGTCTTATCTCGCCAAGGACGAGGTAATGGTCAGATGCAATGTCTGCGCTTCGTTTGTTGCGGACATCAAGGAGGCTCCTTCTCCATTTTCGGCTGATGCAGATGTGGTCAATTTGTTTTTCTGTTCGGCCATCTCGGGATACCCAAGTGACCTTATGTGCGGGTCGATGGAGGAAGAGCGATCCACTGATCACCATGTTGTTGTATGTATGTATGTATGTATGTAGATAATCCACCATGGGTGCACGGATTCACCGCAGTTTCGCCAACGTATGCGCTAAATTGCATTCTTTATATTATTTGTTCGGCCAATATGCAATGCAAATCACCACATACCCGACACCATGGCTTCGTGTAAACTGTCATGTAATGAATGTGTTTCGTGTAGGTGTATGTCTTATTTGTAGAACGAGCAAACAGTTTCGCAACCGTATAAAATTCATAACATTTTCAATGTCATGTATCTTCGACAGGTATTCCGCATCCGTGTATATACCTGCCCAGCTGGCAACTGATTGAACGTTCAAAAATAATATATTTAATAAATCAAATAGTTGTATGATAAAATAATCTTACCTCCTTACCAATCTTACCTCGAGGCACTCGAAGCTTACCTGAAGCTGTGACCGACCGTATGCGACATCGTTTCCATCTTATTTAAAATAAACAAATTTTCAAAACTGTTTCAAATCATCATTCAACTATGCAATACGTTCTAAACCTCGTTGTAGTACTTCCTGAATTACCTTACCTAAATTAATTCTTAACATCTTAACTTTTTTTTTGTGCACGGTAGAAGCTTTTTATACAAATGGAATTTTCTTCCACAATACAATAGGATTTTTCAAACTTTTCTTCAAGTTATTCATAACACCCATCGCGTAAATTCACCTCGTAGGCAACCTTTTCTTTAAGCTTCCCATTTCTTCTCGATTCACCTTTTTATGTTCATCACCTGTTTTTCTTCTTCTCCCTATTTTTTCTTCCCTCTATACTAAAAAAACTTCTTATCTTCAGCTTTTCATTGAAGCTACCTCTTCCAACCCGCGCCGTATGCATTCAGATCTACCATAACCTGGCTGCCACTACTCTAGATTCACTATTTTAATAATAAGCGCTTTTAATCAGTACTCTCAACCAAAATCCAAAATCTACCCAGAGCATCTGGTTCATAATCAATCTTCAGGAATTATACTTTCTTCTCCAAGGTCAAATTATTGAAATAAAAACACCTCAAATTTCCACTCTTTGAACTTTTTCTTCAAAAAAAAAAAACTCAACAATTTTAATCACCACGTCGTTATCAACCCACAGAAAAGCTACCACCTACCATCTAGACTCCCCTTTCCCCGTCATAATTCTTCATTTTCTTCAAAGTAATCGTAATGTTCTGTACACACTTTATGCGAGATTTTGGCGATATTCTTTTCCACTTCTTTTATTTTCAATTTCGTGAAATACCGACCACACGCAGCAAGAAATTTTAGCAACTTCTGCACTGATCACCATGTTGTTGTTGCCACAAAATTTTACAAACAGCTCTCCGTTTTCGCTCATCTGTCCAAGGCCATGGCGCCCCATGATGCGCTCAAGGTCCTGATTGTCGGAGCCAATCTTTGGGTTGAAGTCGCCCAAATAGATTTGATTGTCACCCTTCGGAATTTTCTCTAACACGCTGTTCAGTTGACTGTGAAACTGCTCTTTCTCCTGCAAATCGGCACACTGGATAATTGTAAGGTTTCTAACCCGTGTTCTAAATCTGGCTACGATTATTCTTTCGTTTATCGGTTCCCATCTAATGAGGGCCGCGTAGGCCTGCGGGCTTAACAGGAAACCAACTCCTCGTTCCCAAGTAGCATGTTCTCCTCGTATGCCAGAGTAAAGCAGGACTTGCCCGGACTGTGTCTTGTGTTTTCCAGTGTTAGGCCAACGGACTTCGCTCAGTCCCAGAATCTCAAGCTTGAGGCGGCTAGCTTCTCTAGCAAGTTGAGCCAGCTTGCTTTGTTGGGCAAGGGTAAACATTCCATGTTCCAATTCGTGTTCGTGTTTTCATGCTCAAAGTCGTCGCCAAAATTCCAGGTCGGTCATGTCTTTCGGATTCCGTAACAAGTTTATGAATCGGGAGCAGTAGGTTGTTAGCCGAAAGTCCCTATCCTTCGATGGGGCTGCCATCTTGGACTTAGCTGGCGGGAGCCGCATTTCATAAGTTCAGCCGCTTGCTGCAAGACATACGCTGTTTGAGCTGCCCCTGACCTGGAAAACAGACGCTCGGTTGTTGTTGCACGCCGCCCTTGAACTGGGGAACAGACGCATGTGGCCACCTTCTCAGTTTGCATGCGACCAAAGCATCCACCGGGGTTGGGTACCCAATCTCCGCTTAGGTTACTCGCATCCCAGTCCGCACCGCGGGGAGGTAGAGATTTTTTTTTTTGATGGTCCCACAGGCCCATTTGGGTCCTTCCTCCACCCCATACGCTTCTTTAGGAGTGGGAGGGACTATTTATCCTCTGGATAATTATGTTTACATTATTTGATCAATTACTGTACGACTTGTTTGTCTTACTCCCGCGTATGTCCATCACCGTACATTTTTTTTTATCTGATACTTCTTCAGATCTTCATCACATCCATATGATCCTTTTTAGGATTGGTCATTGTTTCAGGTTAACTGTTTAACGTATTGTATTGTCAGTTTCTTAAAGACATTTAGGTTCGAACTGTCTTTGATGTTCAGCGGCAGGTTATTATACATCTTCAGTCCGTTGTAGAAAACAGAACGTTTGGTCATCTCTTTTTACGTGTTTGGTAATCTAAAATCTTGAGCTCTTCTTGTATTGTATCTGTGTATATCGATACCATACTGCAGACCGTCCAATAAATAAGATGGTAACATTCCTTTCTTCATTTTGTGTATGAAAATCAAACTGTTGTACGCAATTCTCTGCTTAACTGTCAACCATTGCAGCATATCAAGCATAAGAGCACTTGGAGTATATCGATTGCATCGTAACGCTACTCGCATTATCTTGTTATGTATTCTCTGCAGCCTTTTTGTTTGTGTATCTGATGCATGAAGCAATATGGTAGCGCAATAGTCGAAATGTGGCATAATAACAGATTTTACTTAGATAATTTTTGACCAGAAAGTCATATATCTGCTTATCCGACAAAGTATTCCATATTTCATGGCAATCTTCTTGACAATGTAGTCGATATGAGCTACGAAATTCAGCTTTTCATCTATTTGTACCCCTAAGTATTAAACTTGGCGTACTCTTTCGATTGCACATCCATCGATAAACAGATTAGAACTAGCTTCAGCGTTGCGATTTCCGATAACCATCCAGTTGGTTTTAGTAAGATTCAGACACAACTTTCTGTATTTCAAAAAATTAGCAATATTCTTTAAATCCGCATTAGCTTCTTGTATAACGAGTTCTAAATCATTACCGCTCCAGTAGGAGACTGAGTCATCCGCAAATAGTTTGAGACGACCGTACTGTAAACATTTTTTCATGTCATTGATGTACAAGATAAATAACAGAGGACCCAACACACTACCTTGGGGGACACCTAACTTATTTTCTCTATATCGTGAATAAGATGATCCATACTTTGTTCTTTGCATTCTGTTCTCTAAATAGTTCTTAAACCAGTTAAGAACAGTACCATCGATACCAACTCTTACCAACACATCCATTAAAAGCAATCGATCAATAGTCTCAAATGCTCTCTTAAAATCTAGAAACACAGCAACAGTGTAGGTACCATTTTCGATGTTGATCTTCCAATTACGAAGTAATAAATTCACTGCAGATTCTGTTGAGTGTTGCTTCCTGAATCCAGACTGTTCGGCGATAAGTATATCTTCGGACTCAATGAATCGCAAAAACTGCCTTTTAACTGCTAACTCTAGCACCTTTTCTTGGATTTCCAACATGTTTATAGGGCGATAAAGTGATGCCTCTCGCGCATTCTTCTCTTTTTCAATAGGAACAACTGTTGAATATTTCCACGTATCTGGAACAATCCCTGATCGAAGACTTGTGTTTATAACATCTCGTAACGGATTTGCTAGTAAAGACAAAGAATCTTTGAAGACTCTCAAAGAGACATTTTCAATACCCGCAGTGGGTTTCATATTGTTAATAATTTCATCAAACTGTTGACTACTTATTGCTTCAAATGTGCGAAATTTTCCGCCGGTATAAATAATCTGCTCAATGCAATTATTGGAACTTGCCGGAATACTATCATGAATTTGCATGACACTATCGATGAAGAAGTCATTGAACTTCTGCGCAATTTCAGATTCATCTGTTATTTCCACTCCATTGAATGAAATCGAATCGGCTTTGGCACCATTTGTACTTATTAATCGTTTTATCGTTTTCCAAAGTAGGTTACCATTAGATTTGTTCTTCTCCAGTTCATCTTGAATAGATTTATTTTTTGCTTCTTTAATTTTACGCGAGTACTCGTTTCTCACAGTTTTGTAAATACGCCAGCTTCTTTCACATTTGTTTCTTAAGAATTTTTTATACAGTTTGTCTCTTCGTTTTTTCATATCACTTGAGTACCATTGAGTACCAGAACCAGTACCATTAAGTACCAGTTTTTCACGAACTATTTTTTGCTGTACAAGTGCATTAACACTATTCTTCAACAATAAATCGATACGTCTTACCAACTCATTAAAGTCTGCGCATCTCAATGTTGGCAATCCTGCCTCAAGAAGCTGACGTAATGAATTTCTGCTATAACGACTCCAATCATTTACTGTGTTGTAGGTTTCGGGTATGGCAGCATTAAGTCCTAATCCAGCATAAATGTTGACTGACTCATGGTCTGACACTCGAAAATCTGGAATGATAATCGCTTCAGCACTTTCCACATTTGTGAACACCAAGTCTATTCTAGTACTGCTGTTAGTCGTTATCCTAGTGTCTTCAGTGACAATTTGTCGAAAGCTGTTTGCCTCCATGACACGCCTCAAATCTCTACACTTAATCTCGTTATTGAAATTAATATTGAAATCTCCACAAAAGAAATTGTCGATTTCATCTATAGCAATTTCATTCAGCCAAGTATTTTCCAAAATATCTAAGAACCGAGCATTGCTTGTACTTGGGGAATGATAAATTCCTCCAACGACGATTTGCATTTTCCCATCATTAAGTTTTACTGCCAGAATCCAGTTCATTTCGACACATGCATTTAATACAATGTCAATTTTAAAAACATTCCGTACATACATTGTAACTCCTCCAGTATGTCTTGAGTGCGAAAAGCAGTGTATCATGGTGTAGCCCATTATATTCAATGAATTTGAATTCAAGTCTTCCGTTAGGTGAGTTTCAACTAATACTATAATTAAAGGTTTCAATTCTTGAGATATTACGCAAATTTCGTCGAGGCTGCTTAGCAAACCGCAAACATTTAGATATAATATATCAGATGTTGATTGCTATTTGCCGTAATCGATAAACTTTCTTGCATTTGAGGCTCTCCTTTTATATATTTCACAATCATAACTCCATGCAGGGTGACAAATATCAACTTTTTTCGCCAAGTCTAACTTCACTGTACTATTATGATTTATACAATTTATACACTTTTCACATTGTGCAGTGCACTCATTTGTATTGTGACCTTCGCCGCTTTGTGACCAAAATTCCAACAATTATAACAACGTCGAACATTAATGTCTTCAAAAAGTTTACAACGTTCCTAACCGATATTTACTCTCCCTCTATTTATAAGTTTATTAAAAGTTTCCGAATCAACTTCCATAGTAGCAATCATCGGATTATACTTCCATTTCTTATTTTTTTTCAATATGAACTACCTGAATTTCAGAGTCTGGCAAACTGTTTTGTTTTTTAAACATTTCTACAAAAATTTTATCATCAAAATTATCCTCCTCTGCAAATCCCACAACTTTTATCTTAGGTTTTGCAGGTTGTTTTATATCTATTGAATACTTCTTTCCCAAAACTTTCAAAGCATGAGCCATAAAAGTCTGTGCTTTTTCCTTCGTCGCACATCTCACCAAAACTTCTGCTGTTGATTCAATGTAACGAACTGATATTACACCCAAAGCCACCGGATCAAATGAAGATTTCAAATCTTTACGCGTTACATCAATATTTTGTTCTTTAATTGGTTTTAAACGAACTGTTTCCTCCAATTTAGCTAAAGAAGTATTTTGGCTTATGCTATTTTTGTCAGCGTTATCACGTTTGGCCGAATTTCTATCTTATGGCACTTGCTTATGACCAAATTTTGACACTACTGGTGTTTGTGCAGTTTTAACTACTTTAGAGTAAGACAATGTTGGAGTTTTTTCATTATCACTTAATTTTCTTTTTTTGGAAGTCGAACGTAATGTATATCTGGCAACTTCAACCTTATCATTTTTAGTTGATCCAGAAAATGGTTTCATTTCCTCACGCACAATATTCTGAATCTGTTTCTTTAAGTCAGACGAAACTATCATTTGCTTATTCATCTCATCGATTTTCTCTTTAATATTATTTATCATATCAACCAAGTTATTAGCATTACTATGCACACCAGAATCAATCAAACATTCATCACACACAAAAACAAAATTTTTTATTTTTCGAACTAATTCATAATTTTGACACACCGTGTGCGTCAAGCACGTGATGTGAAAAGCTTTCTTGCAACTTCCAAAACAGAGAGCTTGTTCATCCGTCGTTGCTATTCTCCCACAGCACTGAGAACACAACGCGGAACTCACTCTCGCGCATTCATCCATCTCCACGCATACAATCTCTTGCATACCAATCGAGACGGCCAGACCGCTCGCTTAACACACTTCGACAACGCAGATATGATATTTCACAGACGCATACAAAAAAACATTAACATAAAAGAATACTTATTGACGGTTCAAAATGGGTCTATCCCAGACGGTCCACGATAGGCAATTTTAATCACTTTTCCCGGGTTCTTCGTGATGATTTTTCGATGTCATCCGATGAAATCAGGTGGCACAACGGTTAATCACTTTGAAGAGCACTTATTCTTCGACACAACACTAATTTTGCACATGTAAAATAAATTTCAACTGTGCACACGAAATATACACAACATCACTCGTCTGTATTGCAATGTTTCCACTGGATAGGAGAGATAGGAGTTGTGAATAAGAGGTGATATGACTACTATGGGGTCTCGTGTTCACATTATCCACCATTTACCAGACAGCTTGTGGTGAACTGCGCTTGAATTCCTTCCCGTTTGTATAAATTTTTCAGCGCGCTCTCCGTGTACTCGTCACCTTGGTCGATTCTGACCACTTTCGGCTACCGACCAAATTGCGTTTTCATCATGACCACGTATTCCATTATCTTTTCCGGAACTTTGCTTTTCTTTCGCAATAGATATAGGACACAAAATCTGCTGTGGTCGTCGATGACGGTCATAAAATATCGATGACCGCAAACTAGATTTTCTTACCACCGACTTCGGAAACGGCTTCCGGCTTATTTTCGCCTTCTGACAGCAGTCGCATCCCTCTTGTACTCCGCAATCGTACATCTACAGTCCGACCTTCAGATTTTTCTGCATCATCTCACCGACCGCATTGAGCTCACGATGCCCAAAGCGCCGATGCCACACATGCTGGCAGTCAACGTTATGGTGATCTTTTGCTGCCATGACCACTTCCTGCAACATCTTCACCTTGTAGAGTCCACCAGTCTTGACTGTTGTCGCCGCTTGTTGGCCTCCGACGAGAATCGAGCATCCTCCTTCGTTGAATAGTACTTCTGCACCTTTTCCAACTAGCATTGGTACAGACAGCAGATTCATTTCCAAGCTCGGCAAAAACAGAACGTTTCCAAGGGTGATCTTCGTAGTTTTTCCATTGTCATGGTAACACAACAATTGACCATCGCCAACACCTTCAACTTTTGAGATTTTTCCATCGGCCAGGTTGATCGTTTTCACGAGGCTTTCGACGATCTTGTTGAAAAACTCTCTATCCACAATCCAGTCACCAACATGAGTTTGCGTACTACCCATCAGAGCAAATGTTACGGATTGCTCTTCACTACGGGCAGATTTTGCCTTTGGCGACCGACCTTTTTCCGGTTCCATCTGCTTCGCGTACAAACTACATTCCATTTGTTTGTGGCCACTTTTCTTGCAGAAATGGCACACCAGCGATTTCTTTTTTTTCCGATGAAACTTGCCTTCAGCGCTGCATCCGACGGTCCGCGTTCTAGTTTCGCCACTTCGTCAAACAGCTTACTATTCATCAGCTCTAGTTTAAGCTCTTCGTCGGAACGGCTCTCTAGTGCCGTCGTGAGCGTGTCGAAAGAATCAAGGAGGCTCCTAAGGACCAGCGCGACCATCGGTGGCTAGCCTAGATCCAGTCTAGCACACGACAGCTTCACAAACAGCCCTTCCAGTTCAAAAAGATGGCTCTGCATGTCGTCCCCGTCCTTGAACGTTGGTGCTTTTTGAGGTTGTCCCAAGTTTCCCTTCCGAGATTCCCGAAACTTCCAGACTTGACAGCGAAAAATTCTTTTAAAAATAACATCTACAGTGATCTGGGCATATAACCTATTGGGGATTCGGAGGGCAAGTAAAGTTCGCCTGAACTGTTTGGCTGTTAACTAATGACTAAATTTTATTTCTTCATACATTTAAAGTATCTATTTTATAACTAGGTTGCTTTGATTCGTAGCTACTAACATTGAGCACCCCGCTCACTGCTCGCCTTTTACTGTGAAAGTCGGAGAACCTTGCGTCTCTAAAAAACCTTGGTTACAAGGTTTTCCAAATGTTTGATAATGTCAAATTGACAATTTAGTTCAATTCCAGGATAAAAGCCTCTCCTGAAATGAGACCCTGACAATCCAAGCGCATCGAAATTCGCTTTCTTGCCCAGAAGCAGAATCGGAACGACGAGAGCGACCGTGTCGTTGGGTTGACTCCGTGACTCGTGAGCTTTTCTGCTTGCTAGCTACTTTATTCGCTTCCCACCATGCCTCGTAAAGTAAGGATTCTCCCATGTATGAAAATCCGCCATCCACCCGAAGCTTGATCCGGAAAGAAGCGTCCCCTGGACTCCCTCTTGTTTCAATTTTTCATCCAAAAGCCACCGGATGCGAGTTGGCCTGTTGGTGTGGGTGAGGGACTTCTTTTTTTTGCACTTTCTGTCTACGTGCACAGGGTCGAACGAGCGCAACTTTCAAGGAATTCGACCGAGCTGCATGGACTTTTATGTAACGGTTCTGATGCGCTTCCAGCAGTCCAGCAGCAACAAGAAAAGAAAAGCGTCAAGACAGATGAATTTCATTATGGACTGAATAACAAGCTTGCGTGTTGCGGCCGAGAACATGTCCGATAAGGTTGTGGAAATATGCACAGCACATTACCCAGAGCACCAGCAGCAGCTGTTGTTTGTGAACGAATTCTTGTGGGGGTCTCATGGATGGAGTCTATCAAGAAAGGCATAGCAAAAAAGTGAGCATCAGAGAAAAATGCTAAGAGAATAACAAAGCTGCTGCTTCAGAGAAAGAAATTTCCGATTTCCTTAAATCTGGAAACATGGTTGGTTTTGTGTTTTTTACTCTATGGGAAATTTTCTTTATAACAAATACAGAATTCTTTTGAGAATGAAATGGGACTAAAATCATTTAGCATCAGAAGTTTACCGAAACAAAACCAGCCCCAAACCTGAGATTATCATTACATTCGGTGTTTTAATATCGTGGCATTCGATGTGTATGGGAGAAACATGAATTCTAGTGGCTCCAGAGAGTGTTAAACCGATCTCTGATTATTCATTTACCGAAAGGATTCCAAAAAAAATAATTTGTTGTAATGCAATGGAGAAAAAATTTGACCTATACCTACAGTCAGTACCTACATTCAAACTGAGTGCATTAGCCCAAGAAAGCTTAGCAATTGTGAGTTTGCTTGAAAAAAAACATGTCTGCGGTTAAGCTTGCACAACTGCAGATGGTCCACTATGTTGACGATTAGTGGGAAGTGTTCCTAAATGCGCATATTGGGTAATATGTGCATACAGCCGATTGACGATATGGCTGAAGATTCAACATATCTAATCGGTGCAGTTTGAGAGTAATACGCTTTTAACACATGGCATGAAAAAATTGAATTATTATATACAGTCGAAAAAATTTTAAAATTTAAACAAGATTTTTGACAGTTTTGTTAAAATATATTGAACTTTAATTATCATACGTACAAATACTGTGAACAAAAAATTTAATGGTTTTTCTTTCTTATTCATCTGGAAATCGGAAATTCAACAAATTGAAGCTTTTGGCAAAGTTGTAAATAAAAAGATAATGGAATAATAGACAGGTTCTGAATGCCCATATCAAGGCAGGTTAAATGCTTGTATCAAGAAAAATAGATTAGTCTTATATTTTTTTTACTTTTTATCGTTTAAACATTAAATCTACGCTCAAATCGCGATCTTACAGCGAAAACCGAAGAACTTCATACCGATCCGATAAAATTACGATATGAACAAAATATTACCATGAAATATGGCCATATGGCATACCTAACTATGTTTCAAGTAAAATAACTAGTAGTGATGTAAAAAAAAGTTTCACCAAAATTTCAGCCTTGTCGAATGCTTAACATCCGTTCCTACCATTTTCAATTAAATAATAAATATTAAAAGATTGCATGCAAGTGTTAATTAAATATAGCTAAAAAAATAAATATGCGCAATAAGCCGGCCAGTTTCGGAAATCGGCTATTTTGACTTCTTTTATTATAAAATTATTTTCACAAAACCGGTAAGAGATTTTAACAGAAAAATTGCTCTAACGTATTTAAAACAGATGTCCGCTCATGTGTATATAGTTTTCAGACTCCTATCTATTGGAATATGGGAGAAAATGAATGCTTTCCTTAATAAGCGCATATAGCCCGCCTCTCCCCTATGTGATTTTCTGACTTCTCCTCGAATAGAAGCTATTTTTATTTTTTTTTAAATTAAGTCATCCAATTATAAGAAAAAAAATCCACTAGTCGATTATTATGATTATGATTCTTGAATCACAGTCTTGGCTTAAAAATATAAACTGCAACTGCAAATCTATTGTTTTCTAAATATCTGCTATCAGTAGCTGTAAAAATGATTATTACTTGGTTGTTAAAAATCTTCAAAACCGATCCTAATGAAACGTTAGGATTTCTCTTGATTCTAATCACGGCCTTAAGAGAACAGGGCGAAGATTTTTTCTCTCGTGTCGTGTATCAAAATCGTAAAATCCTAAGAAAAGTTTGTTTTCGAAATTACACATTATTTTTTATCGCTACTACTTACATAAATAAATGTGTTATTAATCAATTAAAAGTGATTAAGGCTATGATCAATCAGAATCCGGGCACTTTGCTTCGGTGATAGCTACATTCTTAAAGTCGGGACATGCAAAATTTTGAAAGCGTTGTGTTGGTTATGAAAAGGACTAAGATAGTAGACTGAGTCGATTTGGGGTCATTTTTGAATTTCTCAAACCCTGGGGTCTAAAAAGCTTCGTCTTGGTCCAAAACTCATCCATGATTTTTTGTAGAATTTTTAAGTAACGTTTACATGAGTAAATTTGAACTTTTAGGTTTGTATGGGAAAATTGAATATTTTGTACTGAAAAATCAACAGCGTTTTTGTTTCTTCTGTGGAACCGATCCAGCTGACTGTTTTTGTGCCAATTTATAAAATTTCTAAGGGAAATTTTCCGCTGAACAACTTTGTCAAAAACCGTAACTTAGTATCTTATTAGGCGAAAAAGTTATTAGCTGTTTAACAGAGGTATGTCTTTTGGCATTGATAAACGACAAATTCGATTGACATCACTGCTGGAGCCTCGCAAAGTATTGCAGAAAAAGTAGTCATGCAATACCTCGAAAGGCGCCCTGCAGGGATGTCAATTGAATTTATTGTTTATCAATGCGAAAAGGCATACCTCTGTTAAACAGCTAATAACTTTTTTGCCTAATAATATACGAAGTTAAAGTCTTCGACAAAGTTGTTCAGCGGAAAATTTCCTTCAGGAATTTTATAAATTGGCACAAAATCCATCAGCTGGCTCGGTTCCACAGAAGAAACAAAAACGATGTTTATTTTTCAGTACAAAATATTCAATTTTCCCATACAAACCTAAAAGTTCAAATTTACTCATGTAAACGTTACTTAAAAATTCTACAAAAAATCATGGATGAGTTTTGGACCATGATGAAGCTTTTTAGACCCCAGGGTTTGAGAAATTCAAAAATGACCCCAAATCGACTCAGTCTACTAAGATAGTCCTAATTTTGTCAGATTTTTAAGTTATCGTTTTTTTTTCCGGGATTTTCATCCCTTAGGATGATTCATCCCTTCCCTTTTAAGTTATCGTGTGTTTGAGATGTAAATGCAAATATTTGTGGTAGAAATAATTTTGCACAATCACCTCGGAAATTCTTAATTGTCGACTTGAAAATTCATGAACTGTAGATGTTTTCATAATCTTTTTTTTGATTCAAATGGATCAATTAAAAGGAACCACTCTACGATGCTCACGAAGTTCAAATAAAGCATCGGAGTGGAACCTTCGATCTCAAATATGGGTCAAAAGACTTGCGAATGACTGAATGCAGACCCCTAAACCAAAAATAGTCGGAGATTAGGAATTCTAACGGAAATCGACGGACAAAATCAAAAAGTGCCACCATTAAATGTTGTGGCAGAAATACAAACACTCAGTATAAACACGCTTAGGAGAAAAACCTAATTTATATTACAGGTTTTGAAAAAAACTAGCAGTTTGAGGATAAATTTGCACAAAAAATTCACTGAGATTTTTGTCGACGTGGTTTTCTATTGCAATATTCTTCACGCGGTCTTGGTTCTTCAGAATAAGTTTTTCGATATCAGAGTCAGTATTCGATATTCGAAGTATTTTTCCTTGAGAAATGTCTCGAATTGGCAAAACATGATCGATGGCATGAAAACTCTACGATATGGGTATTAGATGAAAAAAGCCTTACGTGTAAAAGTTGAAATTCGTTGTTCGCTTAACTTTTGAGTGCTGTAAATTACTAAAAAAAATCGCATGAAACCCCCCATACAGATAGTGGGTAAAAGGATTCACAGGAAGAATTTTAATTTCTTTGTCAACAAAATAAACCAAGATATAAAAAGGTAAAGTAAGGTGAAATAATACTAAACTAGGTTCGATTAAAACCAAGATAAATCAAAATCAATTAAGGTTAAAAAAGATCAAATATAATAAACAATACAAAACCAGATAAATTTTATGTGCATCTTAATGAATTGAACTAGTTTGAATTGAGGCCTTGCAAAAAAAAAACTATTGATAGTAATCTACATTAAAACCTAGCCACTTCGCCAAAAACCCTTGATCGGAAGATCCTCAGCAATGTTTCTTGAAGTTTTGATCCATGATTCAGCTTGAAATGATGAAATAACCATCTTACGTATCTAAATACTTTCCGCTGCCAAAGTTGTTTCCATTTGCTCGATTAGTTTTCGTGTTATGCGATAAATTCTAAACGAGCCCCTCTCTCTCCTTCCTATCACGCAACTGGAAGGAGGAAGTAGTACCAAATATTCACAGAAACATTCCTTGTGCTCAAATCTCCTTCCAAAACAAATTTCGCTCCATTTGCTGGGTAACTTTCCGAGTGATGTAAAAAATTGTATGTGAGCACCCTCCTCCATTAAGATTTTCCGACTGGAAGAGCGGAGGGCTCTCAAAATATCATAGAAACATTTCTCGAAACCAAATACCTTCCCATGCCAAATTTGGTTCCATTTACATGATTATTTTTGCAGTCATGCTGAAAATTGTAAAGGAGCCCCTCCTATTTTCTATCTCCTTACTGGAAGGAGGGAGGGGTATCAAATATCCATAGAACTATGTATCGTACTCAAATACCTTCCTAGCCAAATTTGGTTTCATTTGCTCGAATAGTTTTCAAGTTATGCAATTAAAAAGAAGTTGAAGGCCCCTCCCCTCCTTCCTGTTTCTCCACTGGAAGGAGGGAGGGGTCTGAAATAATCATAAAACCATTTCTCGAATTCCACTACCCTCACATGCCGAATTTTGTTCCATTAGCTTGATTAGTTCTCCAGTTATGTAAAAAATAGAATGGTAGATCTCCTCCTCCCTTCCTATTTTCCCACTGAAAGGTGGGGAGGGGGTTCCAAATGTTTTTATAAACATTCCTCGTACCCAAGTTTTCACCCATGCCAAGTTTGGTATGATTTGCTTATTCAGTACTCGAGTTATGAAGATTTATTACTTTTGTATGGGAGAACCTCTCCCCCCCTTCCAGAAATAGGGAGGGGTCCCAAACTATTATAGGGACCTTCCCTGGCCTCCAATCCGCAAATCGGTCTGCTCAGCTAAGCTAAGCTAATTCCAATCACGACCTAAAGTATTTTACAAACATATTTTTTCATAAACAACGCTATAACTGCTAAAGTCCTGCAAAAAATTTGATTATGAGAACAAGGACGATCACAGTTTATAAAAATCCGATTAAATACACTTGACAGTGAATTGTAGCCTTTCTTACAGTATGTAAATTATATTTGAAAACGCATGACACAAAACAAAAAACAAATGATAGATTTATACATTGTAAATTAAGATTAAAGAATTTCAAACGTAATATCTCTTAAATGAATTTGTCAATTTTGTCAATTCTGTCAATTTTGTCAATTGTGTCAACTTTGTCAATTTTTTTCAATTTTGTCAATTTTGGCAATTTTGGCAATTTTGTCAATTTTGTCAATTTTGTCAATTTTGTCAATTTTGTCAATTTTGTCAATTTTGTCAATTTTGTCAATTTTGTCAATTTTGTCAATTTTGTCAATTTTGTCAATTTTGTCAATTTTGTCAATTTTGTCAATTTTGTCAATTTTGTCAATTTTGTCAATTTTGTCAATTTTGTCAATTTTGTCAATTTTGTCAATTTTGTCAATTTTGTCAATTTTGTCAATTTTGTCAATTTTGTCAATTTTGTCAATTTTGTCAATTTTGTCAATTTTGTCAATTTTGTCAATTTTGTCAATTTTGTCAATGTTGTCAATTTTGTCAATTTTGTCAATTTTGTCAATTTTGTCAATTTTGTCAATTTTGTCAATTTTGTCAATTTTGTCAATTTTGTCAATTTTGTCAATTTTGTCAATTTTGTCAATTTTGTCAATTTTGTCAATTTTGTCAATTTTGTCAATTTTGTCAATTTTGTCAATTTTGTCAATTTTGTCAATTTTGTCAATTTTGTCAATTTTGTCAATTTTGTCAATTTTGTCAATTTTGTCAATTTTGTAAATTTTGTCAGTTTTGTCAATTTTGTCAATTTTGTCAATTTTGTCAATTTTGTAAATTTGTCAATTTTGTCAATTTTGTCAATTTTGTCAATTTTGTCAATTTTGTCAATTTTGTCAATTTTGTCAATTTGGTCAATTTTGTCAATTTTGTCAATTTTGTCAATTTTGTCAATTTTATCAATTTTGTCAATTTTGTCATTTTTGTCAATTTTGTCAATTTTGTCAATTTTGTCAATTTTGTCAATTTTGTCAATTTTGTCAATTTTGTCAATTTTGTCAATTTTGTCAATTTTGTCAATCTTGTCCATTTTGTCAATTTTGTCAATTTTGTCAATTTTGTCAATTTTGTCAATTTTGTCAATTTTGTCAATTTTGTCAATTTTGTCAATTTTGTCAATTTTGTCAATTTTGTCAATTTTGTCAATTTTGTCAATTTTGTCAATTTTGTCAATTTTGTCAATTTTGTAAATTTTGTCAGTTTTGTCAATTTTGTCAATTTTGTCAATTTTGTCAATTTTGTAAATTTGTCAATTTTGTCAATTTTGTCAATTTTGTCAATTTTGTCAATTTTGTCAATTTTGTCAATTTGGTCAATTTTGTCAATTTTGTCAATTTTGTCAATTTTGTCAATTTTATCAATTTTGTCAATTTTGTCATTTTTGTCAATTTTGTCAATTTTGTCAATTTTGTCAATTTTGTCAATTTTGTCAATTTTGTCAATTTTGTCAATTTTGTCAATTTTGTCAATTTTGTCAATCTTGTCCATTTTGTCAATTTTGTCAATTATGTCATTTTTTTTTCAAATTTTCCAATTTTCTCAATTTGTCAATTTTTTCATTTTTTTGTCTTATTTGTTTTGCCAATTTTGTCAAATAAGTTAATTTGTCAAATTTGTCAAATTTGTCAAATTTGTCAAATTTGTCAAATTTGTCAAATTTGTCAAATTTGTCAAATTTGTCAATTCTATCAACTTTGTCAATTTGACAAATTTGATAAATATGACAAGTTTGACCAATTTGACAAATTTGACAAATTAGTCAAATTTATCAAAAAGTCAATTTGAACAATTTTTTCTGTTTAATCGATTTTGAAAATGTTGTGTAAATTTGGCAATTTTTAAATTTTTTCAGTGTTATCAATTTGACAGTTTTGTCAATTTGGTTATTTTTTTTTTTCATTTTGGTTATTTTTTTTCAAATATGTCAATTTTTTTTCAATTTTATCAATTTGGTCGGTTTTGTTAATTTGTCAATTTTTTCACTCTGGTCAATTTTTTCAATGATGTAATTTTTTTTCAACTGTGTCAATTTTATCTTTTTTTTCGGTTTTGTCAGTTTTGTCAATTTTGTCAGTTTTTTCAATTTTGTCAGTTTTTTCAATTTGGTCAGTTTTGCGAAATTCGTTTATTTTGTTATTTTTTAAATTTTTCGGTTTTGTTTTTCTTTATGTTTTCTTCTCAAATGTTAAAATTCGTATGAATCTTCGACATTTATTTTGAATGTAAGTTTTTGTGAAAATATCACTTTTTCGTTCCAGAACTACTAAAATACTCTTAAATGTGCTTTCAATGGCAAGTATAACACCAGTTTGTTCCAGTCAATGTACCGCTTCGTAGTTATCAATATTTTTTTTCAAAAAATGTTTGAAATGCTAGAAGAAGGCCAAAAAATTAATTTTACTTACTTATAAAAAAAGCCATAGTA